>NW_023265884.1:6992-16848 GCF_013103735.1 Etheostoma cragini
GTTTCACTTTCCTTCCAATAGTATTATAAATATAATAAAGTCACATGGACTCGGTTGAGACCGTAGACTGTTAATATTTTTAAAGGCCAATAGAGTAGTTAAACACTATTTTAATTATAGCTACGCTATAAGGTTTTATTATTAAGGTATCTGGCTTTTATTTTGACAACCAAAGAAACCGAAAGTATAGTGGCGTAAATGTACCGGGAAAACGACGGAAAGGACGAAAGGAAAGGCTGAAAGGGTTCGCGGCTAAAAACAGTAAAAAGCCACAGAAAAACAGTTAAAACTGCAAGGTTTAGCTTCGGTCAATTGGGGAACAAGGTTTGTGGAGTTAATGAGAAATATATTTGAGCTAGCCTACTTGAAATGTTTATTGTAACATGTTTAAGTTGGTAATGCCATTGTGTTGAAAGTAATTGAATGAGTTGTGTAACGTTCGAATTATGATTGTAATGTATGGTTTATTTGTGTTTTACACAGCTCTTACGTTGGTTGAAGACAAGGAAAGCATTAAAAGAAATCAAACCATCAGTTCTGGCCTTCTCAATATTGACTGGATGCTACAGTAAGAGCTTGACCACCGCCACACGCTGCAAAACGGGGCTAAAGATTCAACGGCAATACCCAATACGTCCAGCAGATGGCAGAAGTTGGTCAGAAAATTAAAAGATTCAATGAAAAGTGCTCAAAATGGAGGAATCACAGGCTGCTTTGGTAAGTCAAAGGGACATAAATGAACAGATCACAAATTTACAACAAGAAATTCAAGACTTAAAAGACTCACCTAAAGATGAAAGTGAGGATGGACAAAACATTAAAGATTCAATCACATGCAAAGAACAAATCTTAACAGAGCTTCAAGACAAAGCATGTCACAGTTGCCAAGATGTTCTGAAAGAGTCAAAGTACAAACGGAAAGAATGATAACATTCCAAAAGGAAGAAATGTGTAAAAGGGAAAAAAGACTAACAACTCTTTATGAACAATGGAAAACACAGGTACGCAATACAAGAGAAAGGTTAAAGTTAGATATCACAGACAAGGATATGTCAGAACTCGCAGACATAATAGAGCAAAAGAGAGATGATGTGTTGAAGTTATATTCAGAAATAAGAAACCATATGGCACCATCATCTGACATAAGGAGAAAGATTGATGCATGCGATGCAATAACTCATGACATTGTAAGGATAATTCTGGAAAGATTAAGTGGTGTTTAAGAGGATTTTGATGCAGAGCGCGAAACAACCCGTTTACGTGGACTTTTAGAGCACGACTACGCCCAGTCCATATACGGCTCAACCGCAGCATCAAATCGCAGTCAACGGTCCTCAGCTTCACAGCTCACAGCAAAACGAGCCGACGCAGCAGCAGAGCTAGCTGCAAAAGAGGCTGAATATGAGATTGTACTAGAGGAACAAAGACAACAGGAAAGGATTAAAGCTCTAGAGGAGGAGCACAAGAAACAAATGGCAGCTCAAACATCAGAGTTGGAACGCTTGAAAGCACAGAAGGACGTGAAAGCAGCTCGAGCCAGGTTTGAAGCATATGACAGAGAGTTATCACAGGTGGATGATGTACGGTCAATTGAAGGTGAACAGGTGAGCCGATACTTCACACCCAAACAGGCCACACCAGCTCTCTCTCTCATTCCTGTGCAAACAGCTTCCCCTAGTGTCACTCAACTAGCTCAAGCAGTGCAGGACAGCATTAAACTGAACAGACTTCCCACGCCAGAACCAACAGTGTTTAGTGGTGAACCAATAAGCTTTATTGAATGGAAATCCACGTTCATATCACCGATTGAACAAAAGGGGATCTCAGCGGCAGACAAGTTGTACTATTTGAAAAGATATGTAACGGGTCCAGCGCGAAAATGCCTTGAAGGGACTTTCTTTAGAAACGATGAAGAGGCTTACAAGGACGCTTGGGACAAACTAAATCAAAGGTACGGCCAGCCATTCGTGATTCAGAAGGCATTTAGAGAAAGGCTATCAAACTGGCCTAAAGTGCAGTCTAGAGATGCTGATGGACTAAGGGCATTTGCAGATTTCATAAATGCATGCATGCTTGCAATGCCTCACGTTAAGGGTCTACAAATACTCAATGACAGCGAAGAAAACCAGAAACTGTTGCACAAACTACCAGACTGGATAAACGCAAGATGGAACAGGCAGGTAACAAAAACTTTAATGGAGGGCGGTGAGTTTCCAAGTTTCACTGCTTTTGCCTCCTTCCTCTCAGTAGAAGCTGAAGTCGCCTGCAACCCAGCCACCTCCATTTATGCACTTCGCGGCACTGAAACAAACAGCGACAGAAGGAACACAAAGGAAATCAAAAGAAACAATGCAAGTGTATTTAACACAAACACAACTGAACAAAGTGATAAAAGGACAATAACAAGAACACTTAACGGCTCTCCATGCACAATGTGCCAAGGCACTCATCAACTTCACGAGTGCCCCTACCTCTTGAAAATGTCTCTAGAAGACAGAAGGAAGCATGTGAAAGACAATAGACTTTGTTATGGCTGTCTAAAACAAGGACACAGTGCTAAGGACTGCAAACGCCGCCTTACTTGTGAGACTTGCACAAAGCGACACCCGACATGTCTTCACGATGAAAATTACAGGAACGGTCTGCAAAGAGAAACACGTGTGAGCACAAACATCGCAGCTCAACGTAACTCACCTGAAACAGCAACAGCCATGTCACTTAATGTTGCCAGATATATCAGTCAGTCAGTCAGCACCTCAATGATAGTTCCAGTGTGGCTGTCAACTATCACTAACCCCCTCAAGGAAAAACTGGTCTATGCGTTATTAGACACACAGAGCGACACTGTATTCATTGATCAGGATGTCACCCATGAGCTGCAGGCAGATGTTTGTCCAGTAAAGCTTAAACTAACTACCATGATGGGTAGAAATGCAGTTGTAAGCAGTGGAAAGGTATCTGATCTCTTAGTGAGAGGTTATAACTCAGCCACAGTCATAAAGCTCCCTACTGCTTACACCAAGGATTACATACCTGCTAACAGAGAACACATACCTACATGTGAAACAGCCAAACAGTGGAGTCACTTGCTACCGATTGTAGACGAGGTCCCTCCACTCCTCAGTTGTGAAGTAAGTCTCCTCATAGGTTATACTTGTGCTAGAGCTCTCGCACCCAAACAAGTAATCTTAGGCAAAGAAAATGAGCCTTATGCCATTCACACTGATTTGGGATGGAGCATAGTTGGCAACTCGACACTATGCAACGAAACCGATTCGGCGAGCAGTCTCTGTCACAGAATCACTGTTAAAGAAATCCCTCCCTCCACTCCAGCAGATGCAATTCGTGCTTTGGAGAGAGATTTCAAAGAGACGGACGGGAATGAGAAAACTGTGTCCCAAGAGGACTTAGTATTCCTTCAGGTTCTTGAGCAGGGCATAACACAAACTGAAAATGGACATTTGGAAATGCCATTACCATTTAAAGAAAGACCACAAATGCCAGATAACAGACAACTCGCTGAAACCAGACTAAACCAGCTCAAACGCAAATTCCTAAAAGATGAAAAATACAAACAGGAATACATGAAATACATGAGCGACATCATCAAAAGAGGCGATGCTGAAAAGATTGATGATAATGGACCACCCGGAGAGACATGGTACATACCGCACCATGGCATCTATCATCCAAAGAAACCTGACAAGTTGCGTGTGGTTTTCGACTGCTCTGCAAAACACAAGGGCACCTGTCTTAATGAGCATTTACTGAACGGTCCTGACATGATCAACAACCTGACTGGTGTGCTTGTGCACTTCAGAAAGCACCAAGTAGCTCTCATGTGCGACATCGAAAAAATATCCCACCAGTTCCAAGTCAAAGAAAATGATCGAAACTACTTGCGCTTCGTATGGTGGAAGGACGGAGATATGAACAGCCAACCACAAGCATACAGGATGACAGTACACCTCTTTGGCGCTGTTTCATCACCCGGCTGTGCAAACTATGGACTCAAACATTTAGCCAAAGAGAACAGTTCTGCATATCCAGTTGGCTCACAGTTCGTATCAAGAGACTTCTATGTAGATGACGGAGTCACCAGCGCAGAGACAGTAAAGGATGCTGTGCGACTAGCGAAGGAAGCATGCGAATTATGTGCAAAGGGTGGACTAAGATTACACAAATTCGTGTCCAACAACTCTGAAGTTTTAAAAAGCATTCCAGCTTCAGAGCATGCAACAGATACCAGGACAAAGGACTTGACGTTTAATGAAACACAGACAGAAAGAGCACTTGGCATTTATTGGAATGTGGAGGATTGCTTTACATTCAACATCACATTAAAGGACCAACCACCAACCAGGCGCGGCATCTTGTCCACAGTTGCAGCAATATACGACCCCCTTGGCTTCATCGCTCCCTATGTGCTCAAGGGAAAGGGGATGCTCCAAGAAATGTGTCGTCAAGGAACAGACTGGGACGACCCGCTACCTGAGCATCTTAAGCCACGGTGGGAGTGCTGGAAAGGAGATCTACGCAATCTAAAAAACGTGCAAATCAGCAGATGTTATGTTCCTGCAGAATTTGGAGAAGTGGTAAAAAGAGAAATACACCACTTTTCAGATGCAAGCACCACAGGATATGGACAGTGTTCTTATCTCAGACTCAAAAACGAAAGGGAAGATGTCCACTGTACCTTCATCATGGGCAAAGCACGCGTCTCTCCAACAAAGGTCAACACAATCCCAAGGTTAGAGCTTACCGCAGCCGCAGTATCAGTCGCTGTAAGTAACACGCTAAGAGAGGAACTGCTCTATGACAATGTTGAGGAGTTCTTCTGGACAGACTCAAAGGTCACTCTAGGATACATAAACAACGATGCGAGACGGTTTCACACGTTTGTTGCTAATAGAGTGCAGAAGATCCGCAACAGTACCTCACCGCAACAATGGTTTTATGTGCCTACCAGCAAAAATCCAGCAGATATGGCATCCAGGGGCACATCTGTACATGAACTGCTTTCATCTAATTGGTTCAGAGGCCCTCACTTCCTGTGGGAAAAGAAATGACAGCTTCCAACAAGAGAAACCATTGTACTTACAGTAGGAGACCCAGAGGTGAGAAAGGTACAGACACTAAACACAGAAACGGTTGAACATACAAGCCTTAGAGACCGGCTCACAAAGTTCTCATCCTGGTCCCGTGCAGTCAGTGCAGTTGCACGTCTCAGAAGATACCTGCTCAAAGACAAATCAAAGACACTCACAACTGTATCTGAAAGACAAAACACAGAAATAGTGATAATCAAAGACCTACAAAGACAAGCATATCAAAACGAAATAGAGACATTGAACAAAGGCAAACAACTTCCAAAGAACAACAAAATGTACAACTTGGATGTTCTCTTGGACAAGGACAACGTGCTTAAGGTGGGAGGAAGGCTCCATCACTCAACTCTTCCCAGCTCATTTAAACATCCAACAATCATTCCCAGAGAACATCACGTCACAAAACTGATAATTGCTCACTGCCACGAAAGGGTCAATCATCAGGGAAAGGGCTTCACAATGAATGAGATACGAGCCAATGGCTATTGGATCCCAAAGTTGAGTCAAACAGTTGCATCCTACATTTGGCAGTGTGTGTTTTGTCGGAAACAAAGGAGACCTGTGGAAGGACAAAAAATTAGAGACTTACCCACAGAAAGAATTGAACACTCTCCGCCTTTCACATACTGTGGTATGGACGTCTTTGGACCATTCCTGACCAAACAAGCCAGGAAGGAATGTAAAAGGTATGGCCTCCTTTTCACATGCCTTTATTCACGTGCAATTCATGTTGAAATGTTAGAAGACCTATCAACGGACACCTTTATAAATGGACTCAGATGCTTTATTGCTCTAACAGGCTCTGTCAGACAAATAAAATGTGATCAGGGTACTAGCTTTGTTGGTGCCAGAAACGAACTGAGTGCAGCACAAGGTGAAATTGACACCGACAAACTGACAACCTTCCTGGCGGAAAAACAATGTGATTTTGTCCTAAACACACCTCATGCTAGTCACGCAGGTGGAGTATGGGAACGTCAGATACGGACTGTGAGAAACGTTCTTAATGCAACATTGGCTCTCACACCAGGTCGACTCACCGACTCTTCCCTCAGAACCTTCTTGTATGAAGCAGCTGCTATAGTAAACAGCCGCCCCCTTACAACTGACAGTCTCAACGATCAAAATAGTTTGGAGCCGCTAACTCCAAATCATCTTGTCACAATGAAAACCTCAACTCCTCTGCCTCCCCCAGGACAGTTCGTTAAGGTGTACTTATATGCACGAAAACGATGGCGTCAAGTACAGTACTTGCTCGAACAATTTTGGAGCAGATGGAAAGTGGAGTACTTGCAGAACATAATGGTCAGACAAAGATGGCACAAGCCTAAAAGAAACATGCAAATAGGCGACAGTAATGGACAAGGATGAAATGCAACCACGATCACAGTGGAAACTTGGACGAATCTTGGAGACTGTAAAAGATACAGATGGACTTGTCAGAAAGGTCAAAATAGGCTTTGCAGACAGAAATCTTACCAAAAGGGGTCAACGTGTGAACAAAATGTCTGTAGTAGAACGCCCAGTGCATAAGTTAGTTCTGCTACTAGAAGATTGTGAAAAGTAAATTTACAATGCCTTTTAGTATATTGAAATGTTGAAGTTACAGTTGTAACATGTTTACAAGGTTACTTTTGTATTCTGGTTAAGTAACTTGAAGAAATTATTTGTGTTTTTTATGTGTGTAACAGTAAATAATTGGTGGGAGTGTAAAGGCCAATAGAGTAGTTAAACACTATTTTAATTATAGCTACGCTATAAGGTTTTATTATTAAGGTATCAGGCTTTTATTTTGACAACCAAAGAAACCGTAAGTATAGTGGCGTAAATGAACCGGGAAAACGAAAGGACGAAAAGGAAAGGCTGAAAGGGTTCGCGGCTAAAAACTGTAAAAAGCCACAGAAAAACAATTAAAACTTAAAGGTTTAGCTTCGGTCAATTGGGGAACAAGGTTTGTGGAGTTAATGAGAAATATATTTGAGCTAGCCTACTTGAAATGTTTATTGTAACATGTTTAAGTTGGTAATGCTATTGTGTTGAAAGTAATTGAATGAGCTGTGTAACGTTCGAATTATGATTGTAATGTATGGTTTATTTGTGTTTTACACAGCTCTTACGTTGGTTGAAGACAAGGAAAGCATTAAAAGAAATCAAACCATCAGTTCTGGCCTTTTCAATATTGACTGGATGCTACAATATTAAAGACCAGAAGCCACATTAGGCCAGACAAGTGGCAAATTCAACGCAGGCTGCTCTGTTTGCTCCCCAAGGTGACGTCATGTAATGCATTGTGGGGGGAAAAACACTTTAAATAGTGCCTACTTTTCGTATTATAGTTAGTTTTGCGATATCCAACACCATCAAATACAATGGATAACAGTTCAAATATTTACTACCAACAAGCAAATTGCACAAATTTGTTGCAAAATTAAACCTGCAACATGGGCTTTAAGTTTTGTTGCATGAATGTTTTATTTTGAAGGATTAATTCAATTCAATTCAATTTTATTTATAGTATCAAATCATAACAAGAGTTATCTCAAGACACTTTACAGATAGACCACACTCCAGAATTTACAAGGACCCAACAGTTCTAGTAGTCTCCTCCAGAGCAAGCAGCAGTGCGACAGTGGCAAGGAAAAACTTCCTTTTAGGCAGAAACCTCGGACAGACCCAGTCTAATGGTAGGCGGTGTCTGACGACCGGTTGGGGTTAGAATGAAAGAGTGGAAATAACAAAAATAGAAAGAAATAGTAGTTGGTAGCAGTTCTTTGTAGTAGATTAGAAAACCATTTCCTAATAAAACAGGTTGAACTATCTGAGGTTTATTCATAAAGTGCGTGTGCGTGTGTGTGTGCAGGTGATTGTGCGTATGTGTGTGCGTGTGTGTGTGTATATGTAAAAAAAAAAACAATGATCCAGTTTAAAATATATTTTCATCCACAAATCAATTTTAGTCTTCAAAGCCTCATAGTAACTCATAGTATAGTACGTCAAAATGTTCATAAAAAGTCATTGTACAGTATGTCAAAAAATTCATAAAAAGTCGTAGTTTAGTATGACAAAAAAATCATGAAAGTTATAGAATAGAATCTCAAAAAAGTCATAGTATAGTATGTCGAAATATTCCTAAATAGTCGTAATAAAGTATGTCGTAAAAAGTCCAAAATTATAGTTCTTGATGTAAAACAAGATGAATCTAAAGCCCTCGGGAGAATGCGGGGATTGTCCCGCTACCTCTCGCATGCTAAGCAAGCGCTCTACCATTTGAGCTAATTGTCCTTCTCAAAATAATACACAGTATAGTATGTCAAACATTTATAAAAAGTCATGGTATAGCATGTAAAAAAATTCATAGTACAGTATATCAAAAAAATCATAAAAGTCATGGTATAGTATGACAAAAATTCATAAAATGTCATAAAAAGTCATAGTGTGTCAAAAGATTCTTAAAAAGTCGTAAAAACTCATAGTATATCGAAATATTCTTAAAAGTCATTGTTTAGTATGTCGAAAAAAACATAAAAAGTTATACTGTAGTATGTCGAAATATTTATAAAAATGCATTGTATAGTTGTCAAAAGATTCCTAAAAAGTCATAAAAAGCCATAGTGTAGTATGTCAAAATATTCCTAAAAAGTTGTAGTATAGTATGTCGTAACAAGTCCAAATTTAAAGTTCTTGTTGTAAAGCAAGAAGAATCTAAAGTCCGCTGGAGAATGCAGGCATTGATCCTGCTACCTCTAGCATGCTAAGCAAGCGCTCTACCACTTGAGCTAATTCCCACTTTTTAAAAAAAAAGTCATAGTATAGTATGTCGAAAAATTCATAAGTCATAGTGTACTTTGTCAAAAATTCATAAAAATTTATAAAAAGTCATAGTATGTAAAAAAATATGCACGGGGAGACCACAACGGATTTCTAGTCCTTTGCCTTAACCACTCAGCCATGACAACCTGAAAAGCTGTGTTTTACCTGTTTGCACAAATGTTCATAAACTTTTCAAGTGATTAGTAGTAGTTAATTCAATTCAATTCAATTCAACTTTATTGTCACAAGTACAAGCAACGAAATGTGGTCTACATCTGTTCATTATAACTGTTTGTAATACAAATATGTATACACATGTATCATGTATACATACATATACACCCTGTATACACATGTATCATGTATACATACATACATATACACCCTGTATACACATGTATCATGTATACATACATATACACCCTGTATACATGGTGTGTTGTATATCTGTTTCAGTTATCACCTTTTTGAATGTCATTGATGTTAAAAGCATGTTTTGTTGACAAAAATGTGTCTTTATTGGTGATAAATTGAACATAACAGGCAAAAACGTTGGCCTGTTGGCCAGTGCCCCCCCCCCCCCCCACATATCATCAGTGTCCCGTATCAAAACCAACAACAACATACAAGTGCATGAACAATGAACAGGAATTAATTACAAATGATTACAATAAATCAGTACCAATGCAATAATGAATGGGTAAAAAATGAACACAGGATTTAGGAAACGTCTGTGTTTTCAGCCCCAAAGAGGACCAGCTGGTGTCTCCTCCTGTGTGATACTGGGCGGTATATGTAAAGCACGTAGCAATGTATCATAGACCATTAATATTAATATATATATATATATATATATATAGATCTATATACACTCACCGGCCACTTTATTAGGTACACCTGTCCAACTGCTCGTTAACACTTAATTTCTAAGCAGCCAA
>NW_023265884.1:16948-30346 GCF_013103735.1 Etheostoma cragini
CCAGGGTACAAGCGGCCGAAATGGGTTTCCTCAGGAGGGTGGCTGGCGTCTCCCTTAGAGATAGGGTGAGAAGCTCATCCGAGAGGAGCTGGGAGTAGAGCCGCTGCTCCTTCGCGTCGAAAGGAGCCAGTTGAGGTGGTTCGGGCATCTGGTAAGGATGCCTCCTGGGCGCCTCCCTAGGGAGGTGTTCCAGGCACGTCCAGCTGGGAGGAGGCCTCGGGGAAGACCCAGGACTAGGTGGCGAGATTCTATCTCCAACCTGGCCTGGGAACGCCTCGGGATCCCCCAGTCGGAGCTGGTTGATGTGGCTCGGGAAAGGGAAGTTTGGGGTCCCCTGCTGGAGCTGCTGCCCCCGCGACCCGATACCGGATAAGCGGTCGAAGATGGATGGATGGGATTTTAAGCGGCAGTTTCAAAATGTGAGATTTGCAGAGGAAAGGCATGTCAATGTGATTTTGTGCTTCTATCTATGTCCTATTTACCCACCAAAACTGTCATTATCCACATATGAAAAGGTATAATCAAAGTTACATTCTGTCACCCCTTTAACTCTTTACCGTTCAGTAGGCAGAGATTATTCATTTTAGATACAGACACTTTGTTAAACATCAACAGACTGGAAATATATTTAATGCTGATACAAACTTAGGAAATAGCAGAGGAGGGTTTCGATCCTTTGGCCTCTGGGTTATGGGCCCAGCACTCTTACGCTGCGCCACTCTGCTCTGCTTTTCAGGCAAACAACCCTCCAACGTCTTACTGGTTGTAAAGTTAAACATTTGATAGATGGTTATATTCATTTGGTAGAAGTATGGTATGGTTTTACACAGAATGACGGATTGATGAATGTATGCAAATCACCGTAGTTTTAGATGTTAAAATGTGCGCAAAAGAAACCCACCCCATTCAAGTGGGGAAATGGAGAATGGCTAGGTTAACTGAAGATTTTAAACATTGTGAAAATAAACGATACATATGATAACGTTAAACATATACGGGCAGTATATGCTGAGACAGCAGTCTCAGTCTTTGGATGGTATAGGTAGCATATCGCCCCGTCACAGTTACCAACAATTTAGTTAAAAAATTAGTATTTCACGTTGAACACTTACGATTGGGTGGATATTTAAAACAGGGCATTGGGAATACAGATATAAACAGCAGAATCAGTAAGGAGTTCACCATCTAAACCATCAACCTGCCTCTTAAATCCCATCCCGACTGGGCTACTTAAAGAAGTTTTACACTACCACTTCTCTACTAGATTCAGATGTTTTTGCCAAATATAGACCTATATCCAACCAATTTGGGGTGGCCAGCAACATTTCTAGGCCTCTGTGTGGAACCGCCACTGGAGGCACATCTGCAATTTGGTGTAGTGTGATGTGTCATTGGTTTGCTACCAACGCTGAGGATGCCTTTCGTTTTTGGCAGGATTTGGACCTTGGCAGGGAGACCCCAATGTATAAGCATTAAGTCTATTTAAAGTCTGTTGATGTTAACAAAGCATCTGTTGCTGCAAGTGTCTGAAGTAAAGTATTATTACTCTTGTGCAAACATTCCTCTACTAAAAATAATTTTAGAAAAGTATTACACTAATACTTTTCATGGCTGTGTAAGAACTTTTCAAATCGGGTGTGTTAAATACCAAGTCTCTTGCTGTTCCTTGACTAGTTGGCAACCCCTGCTTTCATTGCTCCAGGTAAGTAGAAAGCAATCTGTTATGCACCTTTGCATTGCGCTAAAATGTCAAAATTTGGACCCAAATCCAACAATAACATTACTTGACACTCAAATACATTGGTTTTCAGGTAAAAATTGTTGGTTAGGGGTTTAGTTACTATTTAAAAAAAGAAAAGAATTGTTATTGAGATAGAGTCAGATGAAGTGTTTATGACCCATCAATGATGACAAAAGGATACATCCGCTGTCGGGGGTCTGATTTAAAGGAAATGGTACTCTTTAAAAGTGTTGGGGTTCTAGCGTTAAACTAATGAGGAGGAATCTGACAAATCTAAATCAACCAAAAACAAGTGCAGGAACTTACTTTTTCAAACATTCCACCTGAATTTGTCAAGTCGTGAACATTCCCTGACCGGGAATTGAAACCAGGCCGCAGCAGTGAGAGGGCCGTATCCTAGCCACTAGACCATCAGGGAGTCACAACAAATAGATATCAAACTTTTCTTTGTAGATGTGAGTTTTCTTTTCTGTGGTCAGATCTCGAGAAACAAATAAGCAACCAGGTCTGTGAAAACAAGCCCAAAACAAGCGACTTTTTCTACAGAGCCAGCCTAGGATCCGGGAAGAGAGAAAATGAATAAACTGTGTCGATTGTAAAACCGTGGGTACAGATTGTCAATTTAAATCCATGTGGACAGATTGGGAAACTGTACACACGGTTAATTATTTTTCTCCCCCTGAGCTTCAGGACAATAACCACAGGAGGGAGTTAAACCACCTTTTAACATTATTTAACGATAGAAAACTGATGGGATATCAAATATAGACTGATGTACTAAGAACATTATATACACAGTAAACCTCTGTTAATTAAAATTTGCACACACGAATAAATATCTTCCTGAATTCACAAATTATTTATTTATTATTGCAGGGACTGCAGAAGATTCCATTTTTAAATAACTACAACCCAGAAACATGAGAAATTATTGATAATCTGTGCAGCAATAAAGTGACTCCTGCTCTGATAAACAAATGAGTAAGTTAGAAAAGGCATAAATAAACTAAACTGGTTTAAAAACATTCCCAGTCAAAACTATTTGAACAGTTGAGACTGAACACTTTAGCCTCATTCATTCAAATATATACATATACATACAGTGGCTTGAGAAAGTTTACACACCCATGCTAAAGTTGACTAAAAAGAGTAATAAAAAAAACATCTTTTGGAACATGATCTTAATGCCTTTATTCAAAAAAATTATTGAAATCCCACTTTTAAGGACACCAATTATCTCTGTGAATGAATGATCTATCATGAATAAATAAACGTTCTTTCTTAAAGTATAGGGGGCATAAGTATACACCCCCCTATGGCAAAATACAGGGGGCATAAGTATACACTCCCCTATGTTAAATTGCTATACAGGCCCATTTTTGTTTTTAAAGGCCAGTTATTTCATGGATCAGGATACTACGCATCCTGATAAAGTTCCCTTGGCCTTTGGAATTAAAATAACCCCCCACATCAACACATACCCTTCAACATCCCTAGAGATCTGCATGGGGAACCTTCCATAAAATCATCTCTCAATATAAATCACACCAGCTATCAGTCTAATTGAAATTAAACCATGCTAATCTCTCTTTATGCATAGTATCCTGATCCATGAAATAACTGGCCTTTAAAAAATAGGGCCTCTATGGAAATTTAACATAAGGGTGTGTATACTTATGCCCCCTGTATTTTAAGGAAGAACACTTATTTATTAACAATACATTATTCATTCAAAAGGAAATTGGTGTCCTTAAAAGGTTGGATTTTCCTACTTTTGTTTTAATTAAGGCATTAAGATCCATTTCCAAAAAGATCATTTTTTATTCCTCTTTTTAATCAACTTTAGCATGGGTGTGTAAACTTTCTTAAGCCACTGTGTATAAAGAATAACACCATCATTACTTTTCAAGTTAATTCAGGTACCAAGGTGCAAATTAAACAATGATTAATAATTTGAATGAAAATATGTGAAAATATCTTAAATATCCTGAAACATTCAACATTTTTTAGTTCTACATCCAGACATTTGTGATGGCCTACATTCAAACAAGAATATAATAAAACCATATAAATAATGAAAACAAACATAACAAAAACTTGAAATAAGAATGTAACTATCCTCTATTTTAGTTGAGGAGGTGTGGTGACCCGAAGAGGGCCAATCAAAGTACAATTTCAAAGTGGCATATGAGCTTAAGATGCCACAGGACAGGTACAGAGTTTCACTCTCTGTATAACATGGCCATGTTCTGATGTCTTTGGGGAACTACTCAGGTGTATCTTCATACCTCCACTGCTGTCTCCTTCATGTGTAGAGGCCAGAACTTGTGCTGCAGAAAGAGAAGGTAAGATTTTCTAATGAGGGATACGGTCAAATTATACTTCAGCTATAACACTGGAAGATGGATACCTAGGATACCCTAAATGGATTAAATATGACAGTACTTTGAGGATTATCATCATTCATCAAAACAACTTTTCTTCTTAGCATCACATCCTGGCTCTAATAAAAAAAGATACAGTAACAGTGCTTACCTTAATTAAAATCCATCTTCACTGTCTTCATCTACATCCATCTCCCTGCTCTCTGATGCTCCACTCACAGAGTAAATGCGAATATTGAAGCGCTGGAACATCTCTTGGCTTTGGGCAAAGTCCTTGCAGCATGTGCCTTGTCTTCTCAGTCCGTATTTTATGTGGAGTATGCTGCTGAGAGTTTCTTGTCCCATTCTGTTCCTCAGTTTGGACTTGACCAGGCTCATCTGTGAGAACACTCGTTTTACGTCAGCATTGCTCAAAGGCATTGCAAGCAATGACAGAGAAAAGAGGGCAAGATTTTTGTAAGTGCGGTCTGCACTGCTGTCTTTGTAATTGAGCACTTCAACCCAAAAGGCCTCTGCCTGGCTGTCTTCCTTGTTTGTCCATGGGTGATATGCAACAGCCTGATACTGTGTTTCAAGAATTGCAAGATCACCAGAGTAGAGCTTCAGCATTGAGACTGAGCTGAGCTGTGGTTTTGTTTGTGACAGGATGACAGTTGGACTGAACACAGCCATAGATTTCCATGTCTGGATGTTACCTGGGAGTCTCTGTTGCACTTGTTTGGCCGCTTCGACCAAGAAGTCATGGCACCTGCTCTTTCTATTTCTGTCAGCCGTGCTCTCCATTCTTGCCTCATCCAATGCCGTCATGAAGGTGACCCCATAATTGACTGCGCCCACAGGTAACAAAACACAAGGGTCTGTTATGTTGACTGAAAGCAGTTGTTCATCTGATGTGGGGACCATTCCGGGTCTCACTCTGGAGATGAGGGAGCGAAGTAAAAGAAGCAGACACTCCAACATTTTGAATGGATTGCCCCTGTCCTGCTGGAACAGCTTGTTTATCCTGTTGAATTCTTGTAGAAAATGCATTAAAAACAGCAGGTACAGTTTGTTAACAGGGTCACTGTACATCTGGTGCAGGATTTCAGCATCATAACATCACTGGTGGTCTTTGGAGAGCTGAAAGTGAAGCTTCAGGTTATCCCACTGATTAAGTATGCGCAAACAACAATCATGGATGGAAAGCCACCGTGTACCTGACATCTGTAAAAGCATCAAAGGGATTTCACCAGGATTGATGAGGCTGTAGATCTTTGCATACTCAGGGCGGCGAAGAGCACTGTGGGAAAACCAGTTGTGAGAATGAGAGACCAAGTATTCAAGGTTGTGTGGGAGGGTCTCCACTGCCTTGCTCACACACAGCTGTATGGAATGGCATACGCACTTGAGCAGCTGGCGATTTGGGTTTTTCTGGAGAAGGTGAGTGTACACTGAATTCCTCTTCCCTACCATGACACTACATCCATCTGTACCTAATCCAATGCACTTTTTAATGTCCATTCCAATACTCTGTAGAAAACGGGTCAGAGTGGAGGCAATAGCCTCTGCTGTTTCACCTTCCAAGTTTATCAAACCCAAAAAGGTGGACACAACTTTGTTCAGTGTCAAACTGAAGTAGCGGATTACCACACACAGTTGCTTGACAGATGATATGTCTGTGCTTTCATCAATAACAAGGGAGTATTTAAGCACCTCCAATATCCCTCCTAAGTTCTGTAAACATACACGGAGCAATGGCATGGTTAATCAATGCTGTGCATTTTTTCCGGTGCATTTTGATGTCTTTGTCACAAGTTGAGCAAATTAACTCCCCAAGGTGATCGACTGATTTAATGGATGTGTGACAAGCTACATAGGTGGCTACCTTCAGCTCAGCTCTCTGTCTTGACTCGTCCTGTTTGGAGACTGTGAACCCAATGTCCGTAAGCCTTATTGAGGAAAACGGTGCTGCATTTTTTAAATGTTTTTCTGTGCTAGCATGCTGTACGAGGTCTGCATGGTGTGAACGTATTTCGCACTTACAAACCTGCACAGTGCTTTTGAGTAGTCCCCAGCGGGTTGAATCCATTCCTTCAGTCCTTTTTCTTTCTCCCAGTCTTTGTTGTATTTTTTGCCGTACTTTGCCCACTTTTTCCCGGGCATGCTCCAAAACTCTCCTAACTACAGTCCAGTCACGACCATAGACAGTTATTTGCTGTCAAAGTGACGACAAAATGAATGGAGTGAAGTCAACAATGAACGCTGACGGAAGGTAATGATGGCTTGCTAACATCCAAATTGCGCCATAGGGAGCTTCACTTAGAGAGAAGAGGCTAGAATAAAATCTAATTTCGTCACCATTGGTCGCGAGACTCGAGACCGGCGCGTATTTTCATTTAATTTTATTTTCATTTCCTAACCAGAAAAACGCAGATTGACCTGCTCTGCTTCTGATTGGCTGGTACTCGTTGCCATCTGGGGCAGAGCCAGTTAGAATTAGGAAAAAACTCGCTGTCTCCTGTGTGTATGGGGAAAGGGGAGGGATAAAGGTAACAGGCAAGACAAACTCCTACGTTTAAAAGACAACTGGTTATGGAGCTGGGAACAAGCCCAAATAAGCAACTACACTTTTGCAACAAGCTCCGGATCAAGCATTTTGCCCAGGTTTGATTTCCAGCCACTCTCTGTCATGGTATAAATAAGGGATTTTTTTTATGAAATAAACTTGACATGCCATTAAGTTTATTTTTCAGCAGGGGGAGACATTTCACTTCAGACACTTGCAGCAACAGATGCTTTGTTAAACATCAACAGACTGGAAATATACTTAATGCTGACACAAAGTATAGGATGGTTTTGATCCATCGGCCTCTGGGTTATGGGCCCAGCAAGCTTCCGCTGCGCCACTCTGCTCTGTTGTTCATGTGCAGGGGCTGGAAAATCTGCTATCCACATTTTGAGGGGGGGTTTGGGACCCTGTGGCAACCAAGGCTAAACATTTGGTAGACCTTGCCACTATCTTTTATGTGAGCTTCCTGATTTCTCAGAAATTGATTTTTCACATGTAACACTTGTGATTGGCTGGTGTTTTAAAAACCTCCATAAAAAAACCTGGCTCGGTTCTATAGAAGCTGCTTAAAAGAAGGCCAAATGTTCAGAGCAGGGTAAAAGAACCACCAAACCTCTCTCCCGGAGACACTACCAAATAATAAAAATAAATAAAAATAATTAAATAAATAATATATATATAGAGAGAGAGAGAGAGAGAAAAAGAGTTGTATAAATAATTAAAATAGTTAAAATTATATTTAAAAAAAAGTTATAAAATTAATTAAAAAATAATGTTAAACAGTTCTCAAATACTGTATGAATTGCTTACCCCTAAGGATAAAAACTACACATACCATTAAAAATTTGTAAGTAAGTGCTTGGATAAAAACTGCTAAAAAGGTAAAAAGTGCCACAAGGTAATAAATAAATAACATTTTAAATACATCATAGAATAAAACCACACTGTTAGTAACATGCACAAAAAACAATGGTATGTGTATTGCGTTAAAATCCAGAGGCAAGTAATTCTTAGTGTAAAATATGATCATAAATATTAACATTCCCATTAAAATATAACATATAAACACCAGAGGTTAAAAGACGGGTTCTGATGCGCTGCAGAGCAGTTCCCGATAAAACCTGAGGAGAGAGGAGACCATAGCAGTGGGAGGGAAGAGTTTCTGGAAACTAAAAACTCAATTACAAAGAGAAGTGGACCCATGTTAGTATTTCATTCAGACCCATAGGGACTATGGTTTTTAAAAGATGGATCCACTTCCTCTCCGCTGCCCGACGCTGACCCGTGGTCCAGGTTCTGTTGCTCTCCAGGCCGATGATCTAAACACTTTGAGGGCCGTGGAGTTTAAAATGTGCAAATTTCCCCCATATAAAACTCATGGCAGGCCCTGCACCTGATCGCATAGACCACATCGATGGTGGTTTGTTGAAGGACCTCCAAAGGGTTGAATCCAGCCCTACTGTGGGGGTTAAAAATGTGGGGAAGATGAATAAAACCGATATCCGAACCTTGAAGCGCTTCCCTAGGGTCTGTGTTTTTGTTCAGGTTTGTGTGAACTAACATGTCTTTTAAGTTTTTGTTTCTCCTGTAGGCGGAGATCATGCAGCAGTCCCTCAGCACGTCACACTCTTCCCCCGCCCCCCAGAAGTTCCTCTTAATTGCTGGAATTAGGTTTTTCAGATTCTCCGAATAGGTGACAACCAAGGGGACGAGGGTCGAGCTAGACGGCTGGATGACGCTCGTCTGGTCTCTGTTTGTGAGACCGCCGCTGACCTTTTATTATTAAAAAGAGGAGAGTGTGACAGGGTACCTGGAGCTTTTTTTATTTTATTAACAAATTTATAAGTGTCCTTGATACAGCTGGGGTGCAGTTTAGAGAGGGAGTCAATGAAGTGGTCTATGTATTCTGTGATGTCAGTCACTGACTATTGGTCTGCCGACCGCAACAACAAAGGGGACCGTCCAAGTCACAGGAGGCTTGTGGATCTTTGGGAGGAGGTAGAAGACACGAGACCTGGGCTCATCTGGATCGTCCGTCCGTTTGGCAAAATAAAAAAGACTTACTGAAGAATATAATAAGCAACTTACTTGAGTTTGAATCATTGCAGAATACTTGATTAAGTGCTGGAATTGATACAACTTAATAGCATTGAGACATTTCCCTTTATTTCTCTTTCCATTCAGGAGTGATTGCTTTTCCTTTAAACATTTTTAGGCCTTTCTTTACTAATACAGAAAATGTTCCCACATTTTTCTTTGTCAACACAATCCATGAATAAAAGATGCATCATCATCCCAGCTGAAAGAAAACGAGTGTTATGATTTGTTGGACAGAGTTTTATTTTAAAAAGAGCTGGAACAATCTGTCATCAAGCTGTCTCATTGGGGATGCAGTTGAAAGTCTCTAATCTCTTTGATAGGTTTTCCTTTACTATATAAATTCCCAAATATATATTAATAATCTAATACATTTTCACTCTATGAGAAAAACAACAATAATAAAAATGTTATCTTAATCACACTCAGATGGTTACATTGAAGAAAGCAGTTGGAGCTACATGGTAAACAGTGATGTAGGCTGGAGCAGGGGTGTCAAACATACGGCCCATGGGCCAGAAGCAGCCCGCCAAAGGGTCCAATCTGGGACACCGGATGATTTTGCAAAGTGTGAAAATTGCAGAGAAGTAATTAATTCCAAATTTACCACTTTAATATTAGAGAATATCCAAGTTCTTTTCCTGTAAATGAACAAATGTAATCTTAGAAATTCTGAGTTTTTTCTCAGAACATTACCTCTCTCTCACGGGTCCGTAACATTATTATTTTTCCTACTTGCGTTTGCCAACATCAAGCTGAAAAGAAACTCTGTGGCAGATACTGATGCTGATCTACCTGGAGTTGTTTAATAGCCCCCCCCCAATAACTTGAGATCAAATTAGGGGGATGTGGCCCATGAACTACTTTTTGAACTTAATGGTAATGGTAATAGTAATCATAATTCTCATTTCATTTGATAGATGCAATACAAATTGATTCCCGAGTCAAAGCTTCCAATATATATTATATCATCAGATTATCACATCAATGCACACCCATTAGCATAAACCCCCAAACACCTTAATATTTAAAATCCCTAATCCAAAATTTAATAATTCACTTTAACTCCACTCCATGGGTGTTGTGTTATAGTGGGTAGTGTTTTATAGCGTGTCCTGATTATAAGGAATACACAAAGAATAAACACAGAAGCCTAAATATCCTTAAAAGCTGAATACACCAGTCCCCTACAACATGCTTCAGTTTCATAACAAGACATTTAGAGTGTGTTTAATGATCAAACTAAAACAAAGATATGTGTTCAGTGTTGAACGGGGCTCTTATGTCCCAAACATGCAGTAATGTATCCTGGTAGTCTGAAATAATTTGTTTTTGGGAGAAACAGTGTCTAGTACTACACTGTGCTCATACTCATCTTATAGAACCAATCATAATTAGACAATAAGTTGAAGGGAGTTTTTGATTTCTTTTTCACTTTTTATTCTCTATGTTCCAAAACATCCGGTGGAGTGTTCTAGATATTGTCCCCAGGAATGACTTCTGGTGTTGCAGTGTCTCCATTCTGCATGTAAATGAAGACAAAGAAGTGCATCAGTTTTAACAAGAGTGGTTTAGAGTGAGAGATTTGTTACTAGACTTATGTTTTTATCTGATGGACAGAAAATAAATTGCAGTTTTGATGACTATATTTAGTCATCTAGGTGTTATAGCCAAAACACCTTAATCCACGGTGCCTCGGTGGCCTGGTGGAATAGGGAGAGCCCATATAGAGGCTCTGTCCTAGAAGTTGCATGTTTGATTCTGGCAAGCAGCAGTTTCTCTCTCCCCCTTTCATGTCTAAGCTGTCATAAGCTAGCTAGCGTGCGCTTTTTTTTGTGATGGTGCCTGAGGGCCCTACATAGTACTTGTGTTACGGGTAAGAAGAATAAAGACCCAATTGGAGAGATGATAGAGACAAACGGGTGCAGGTAAATAAGGATTTCTTGATTCCAAAGTCCAAGAAAACAAAGGGAGCAAAAAACAAAACAGACAAATCCCAAAACACAAAAATCCAAAAGGCCCCAGGAAACAGACAAGACAAAAAAATGGAACAAAGGCCGGGAAAAACTCACTAGGATACACAGTTCACACACACAAACATAGATAAACTGTTAGGAAGACACACAGGAAAAAGATACAAGAACGAGCTGACAAGAGACGAGGGGAGCACTAAATACACAGGGTAACGAGATAACAAGAGGCAGGTGACAGGAGGGATGGGAAACAGGTGGAAGACATCAGGGCCGTTTCTCAATCTGTGTTCTTCTATGGACTTGTGTTCTTGTGTTCTTGTGAAACGTCATGTTTGGGCCAAAGTACTGACCCAATACACAAGTTAGCATTTCGCCAAGAACAGTTTAAATCCCCGGATGTGATCTTGACCCGCCCATTTTACCGAGGATACATCGGATGGTAACTTGTGTGAACTTGGCCGGGCCGGTATCCCAGCATTCAATTCTGGTGTAAAGCGCTAATGGTTTCCGGTACACAGATTTTACAATTTACGTCTATTATTAAATCAATAAATTCGTTTATAGGATGTTTTAAGGCAAGAAATCAGCTGTGTAGATTTTGAATATAAGCAGTTCAACGAAAATTGATGGTGAATTAAAAAAGCCTTCGGAGTTGGAAAGCTCCGCAAAGCCCGGCGGGCGAGCTTTCTACGCCAGCCGGGGATGACTCTTTCGGTCAGTCAGTCAGCTCACAGACCACTCTGCCCCACATTTAGACAGACCCCTCTGCCCCACATTTAGACAGACCCCTCTGGCCCCACATTTAGACAGACCCCTCTGGCCCCACATTTAGACAGGCCACTGCAGCAACAACAATGGAAGAGGAAAGTCAGGTCCACAATTGTAAGATATTTAAAACAATTTTTACCGCTGTTGTTATATATATATACGTATATCCCCTCCTCCTCTATCCTCCTCCTCTATCCTCTTCATCCTGGCTCTCCTCACTCGCAGGCTCCTCTTCTGCTTCTTTGTAAAGTTTACCCCTGCAGTGGCTAACTTTACCCATTCCATCTATAATTGTAATACCTATATTAACGTTTCTTTTCTGCTTTCAATTAAAATTGAATCCCAAAATATGATACAAGGATTTTTTCTCGCCGTTGTGTCGTTATTTATACAGTTATTGGCCCGTGATCACTTTAAATGAAAACGTTACAAAACAACAAAGGCGGTGTGAAAGGTGACCATCCATGCTTTATTATGAATACACACGTTAACTATTAAGTGGCAAGCGCCCTCTATGCTGGGGGTGTTGCGCAATAACAGGAAGAACGCTTCGGCTCAAAACTGTCAACAGCGTTTTCTGTGCTTCTAAACTTGTAAATTTAATTCTTTCAGGTACAGCTAGCAAGTACGGTCTCCCCAAGAACACAAGTCCATTCTTTGCTTACTTGGTATTGAGAAACGCCCCAGGTAATCACAGGAGGCGGAAGACACAGGAAGTAAAACCAAAGACAGGACAGAAACCAGACTTCAACATAAAACAGGAAACAGAACATACAGACACTCAAGGGGAAAACAAGACCAGGGAAGAAACACAGAAAAATAACAGGAACTGAAACCATGACAACTTGTCCTACATATAAAACAGCCTAGATGTAAATACTACCTGAGGCTCTGGGAAGCCCCTCCTTGCACACCACTTGGAGAAGTGCCTCCTGGCAGCCTCCACACTCTGCTCATCAGTCTTCCTACTGTAAACCCTGATTAGCTTCTCAGAAAAGCACTCTGGGAGAATCCTGGACACCTGACAAGAAAGACAGCAGCCTGGAGGTGAGAATAATGTGATAACAGAGGCTGCCTTACAGAGTGATTGCTATATTTTGTGACCTGGTCTCTGGTGATTTTGAATCCTTTGTCAGGGTTTCTCTTGCTGTAGAAAAACACATTATTGATGGGGTCCTCTTCTTTCTTTCCATAGTCAAAAGTAGCAACCTGAAGGAGAGAGGGGGAACAAGAAGCCTGTTTTTGTATTCCCAAGAAAATTATGCCAATGGTGGAAAGCGAGATCTTACACATTAAATGATAATTCACATAACCCAAGCTTTAAAAATGGAGTAAAAGGAATTAGAATTAAAGCTCACTAAGACTACAAAGTCCTCACGTGTCAGTGTGACACCCCCATCGCCCCCCTCAGGGACGGCTGCAGCCAATTCCTCTTCCCATTGAAGATGGCTCTCCTTGGGGAGGGAGGAGAAAGGGAGAGAAGTGGTAAGCAGTTCAATATAAAAACATCATCTAAAACAGCGGTTTTCTCATCCCAAAATGGAGCTTTTCCAAAAACTTTCTTCAGCGTGTATAAATCTTAAAACATTAGAAAATGTTGACTAGTGTGGTTGTTTTTACAATAAAAAAGTATTCTCCAGCTTGAAATCTACATAACTGAATGATATATGATTTTGTTCACACTACTATCACATCCTCTAAATTCAATTTCTAGAAATCTTGATCTTTTGTAGTAGCCTACATGAAATCAAGGTACATAGAAACGATGTAAATTAAAAGAGAAAACAGAAGGAAAAAAGTACTTATCACTTATTGTTGGGGAGGAGTGAGGATTGGACCCAAATGCAGAGATGAGGACAGCAGGCAGGCAGGCGGGTGGTAACCAGG
>NW_023265884.1:30446-39416 GCF_013103735.1 Etheostoma cragini
AGAAAAACAGACAAAAACACAAGGAGGCCAATGAAAAAGGGAAAATGAACCCAACTAAAAACCCCAAACCACAACAACTTATCACTTATCACTTAACACTTATCAACCTCAAGATCAGAATAACATCAACAATATCTTATGTTAACAATCAATTTTCCAACCGAGAATCTTCTCCATAGGGAGGGAGGAGAAAAGGTGAGAGATTTAAAATGCCTTCCATCTTGACAACTCACAGTAGAAGTACTTCCACATGACTTTGTTTTTATATATACAAAGGATTGTTTTGATATGATTTATAGTTCTGATAAATCTTAACATATACTGTAGGTCTGGTATATCAAAGCTGTCCCCGAGTGCTGTAATGCCTACCATTTTGGAAGTTATTATTAATAAAGTTAGTCTGTAGATCTCCCTACAACAACAGGCCGAAATTATATTATAATTGGCAGAAATTCCCGAGCATTTTTCCCCCGCTTTTTCTCCACCAGTCGTCATGATTCAGCGTAAAGAAAAAACTGCCGGGGTCATTAACATGCTTATCAGCATTCACGGGCGAATGGAGGTGTTTTGCATCGACTATTTATGGTTAAAAATGGGAGTGTACAGGGCGGGATAAGAGGCTGATCAACGTGCACACACCTGTGGGTCATCTCTGATTTATAAATGTTCGTTTATTGGTGTAAGCCACTTTGGGCTTTTGGGCGTACGTACACTCTTAGTAAGGATCCTACACACAGTTTTATAAATGAGACACCAGATATGTAAATATCAACAGCTACATTGTGACTCTGGCTATATTTAAATGTGCCGTCCCAGGGAGCAGGAGGGGACTGTTAGGGTAACCAGGAGTGTCTGTAACCCAGTCACAGACGGGACTCTGTGTGGAAGCAAAGTTAGAGGACTACTTAGTCATCTTGATTTTATCAGACAAGCAGCAACCATAAAAACCACCTTACCAGATGTTGCTTGTAACGCACCGTGTGATTTAACAAAGACATTAATGCTTACCCCGGTGGGGAATTGTTCAGGATTGGTTTCACCCAGAAACTTGTAGTGGTCTCGAGAGATGATCCTTTCTAGAATCTTCTTTGCCTCATCCAGCTTCGCGGAGGAAGAGTTGAGTATTTGATCAAACACATGATCTACACGACAAAGTGAGTGAAAGACAGCTGAGTTAAAACAAACCACAGAAAAGGTTACAAATTCATTCATAGTGTTTTACAAATAAATAATTGATGTACTTCATTAATTATGTTCTTGAAAATGTAAGACTATTCTATTGAACTACCACTACCATTAAATCAATTTTATTTAAAAAGTTTTGATAAAATTTAGCTCAATCTGGCATGTATATCACCTTTATAACTTTCTTATTTACAGGACCGGTTGTCATCTATTATGGACACTATAAATAATGGACACCTTCAAAACTTCAGCAAGTTGCTTGATAGGATGAGATAAGAATAACTTTATTGTCTGTCAAGAGTGACAGCAATTTCTCAATGACAGGGCAGGCTCAAATGACATAATATACACAAGAACATGAAAGATACATATAGAAACTTTATAAAAACAGTGACTGTGCAGACGTGCAAATAGCAAAAACAGTGCAAGAAGAAGCTCGAGTGGATCTGTTGGACGTCTGACTTTTGGTTGGTTTTTACATATGTTCTTCTTTGCAAATGGGACGCCATAGTGTCGACCTGATGACAGTAACTGAAAGGATGGGTAAAGGAGGTGTCAAATAGCCCAATTGTAGATCAGCAAAAGTAACTAGGAACAGAAAGTTAAGGATGCTCCACGTGCTGAAGCGACTTGCGTGGAGCTACAGTAAAAGCATGGCTAGCATGTGCAGTTTGGAGGGTTGTCTTTCATTTAGCCTTTACAAAATACCATTACCTTTTCCAAAATGTTCCTTATTATATTTAAGGACCAACTTGCCTCACACTGAAACACTGTTTCCATGTCTTCTAGATAGATTGATGATTACAACTTGAATAAAAAATTCTATCCTAACCCCATTGTATGCTTTCTGCCAAAGTAGTACAACTGTGGCCTCAATAGTCGTCCTTGTGTGCAGGTAAGCAATCAAAATCCTTAGAATAATTCAGAAAACTGTCAGTTGTTTTTAATGTTAAAACACAAGCTCACAGCACACAGTGGTATCTACATACCTGTCAGCTTGGTGTAGGCCTCCATGTCACCTTTGGCTTTAGAGAGAGTGTACTTCTGGCCTTCTGAGCCTTCAATCTGGATATGCTTGTCTGCTTTTAAAAAGGCCTCCGCGATCCTGGATGACCATACCCAACATATTATCACTTTTATGCATACCACACAATAGAGTGAATGATGAAGCTGCATCAGAAGAAGCTAATTGTTGTTAGAGGCCCAACGTGGGAAGGTTAGCTACTCACATATACTCTATGATCTTGTTCACTCTGTGCTGGTAGGCTCTTCTGTGGAGACAGTTCCTGGTGTAGAACATGTCATACAGATTGTTCACCTCCTGTAGAGGATTGCCTATAGTTTAGTCATAACTAATAAGGCAAGGCAACTTTATGTATTCAGCATATTTCAACAAGACAATTCAAAGTGCTTTCCAACAAACATTTATGGTGGCTGACAGGGGACAAACACACTGAAACTTAATGAAATACAAGCAAATCAAGAAAACAACTTCATTAATTTGACAACACATGTGCAGCATTTAGAAAATGCACTTTAAATACTCACAACACAACCAAATACACAAAAGGACTACTACAAGTACTAAAAGAAAAGCACACAAACCCCAAAAAACCGAAGTATTTTATTGGCTCAGGTCACAGGTGATACTCCAAACTCCATTGTCTGCTTTTCATTTTGCATCACATTTGTTTTGGGGGTTTGTGTGCTTTTCTTTTTGCACCGTTTATGTATTTGCAGCTCATGTGTCGTCAAATTATTGAAGATGTTTTCCTTATTTGCTTGTGTTTTGTATATTTGTGTTAGTTTCATTAGGTTGCAGTGCATTTGCCCCTGTTGGTCACATTAATGAGCAGTTAAAACTATTAAAAACCTTTATTAAAGAGAATATAAAATAGAATATAATAAGACAGGTATAGAATAAAAGTCAATAAACCACATAGATGCTGTTTTAAAATATTTAACGAATGGATTTAACAAAAGCAGGAGTAAAAATGTGAGCACCTTGTCTCTACTGCAGATGTGATTCAGCCCTTCCACCTTACACACTCTGGCATACTGTATGAAGCGGAGATGGTCAAAGTTGTTCTTCATGCCCAGGTGGTGGCAGTCCCTGAGAAGAGACAGAGTGAAGAAAGTTGTTGTTTAACATACAGGGATGGGGGGTGCAGCTGGGACTCCCTGGTCAGCTTACTTGACCGATTCTTGTACTTAACTGAAACACACCCAAACCATGACGCTAAGGAGAATGATATGATGGGTTCAATAAAAGCATGATAAAATTATGCCATCACGGTCTTGTCGATATGAAAATGGTAGTTTTCTCAAGCAGCGTAGACGCTGTTGTCCTTTTTTACAGACAGTGACTCCTCACATCATTGGACAAAGTCTTCAATTATTGGTCTGTGACCTCTGTCATTTTTATGGAGCAGACTCACTATAACGGAGTCATCCGCATATTTAATGATGGTCCTGTTTACATTTTAGAAAGAGCTATAGAAATGGGTGAAAGCATTGGCAAGCTCAGCATTAGATTTAAACCCCTCTAGATAGACAGGGCTATTTTTAATCTGATTCTGGATGCCCACTATGGTTTTCATACAGGACCAGGCAGAGCCAATGGTGTTTTCAGCCATACTGTTTTTAAGTTTAGACTTATATCTTTGTTTTGTTTTAGATATCTCAACATTAAGCTGAGGAGGCTACATGGCGATCAGAGGCAGTTCCATGCTAATGAGCGTGTCTTTTTTTCTTCTTTTATGGACCTGTTCACCCATGGTTTATTATTAGGGTATATCTTTACTTGTTTGCAGGGGATAATCATATCTCTACAGGAGGCCACATATGAGCAAACAACATCAGTCATTTCATCCAAGTCCTTACAGGATTCTTTAAAAATATCCCAGACTGTGCAATCGTAACACTCCTGGAGAAACATAACTGATTCCACAGTCCAGAGTCACTCTGCATCAAGGAATGACTTGCTCTACAGTTTCTGTACAACAATCCCCACCTGGCAATGTAGTCAAACTTATCCACATCAATGCCATTCAATTTGTTGGCCACGATTTCATAGAGGAAGGATTTGTCCTCTTTCCGACCCTTATACGGCCACTGTGGAGATAATAGCATTATAATGGTATTATAATCAATGATGATGATGATACTGACTGATTTCACTTAATTCACACAGGCAGGACTGACCTTGACTGCATTAGGGTCCTCCTGTCCTTCTGGTCCATTAATCATCTCTCTGATAAAAACCTTATCCTCATCCTCCAGCTTTTTCAGCAGAGATATAGATTCCACCAGATGATCAAACATCTTCACAGAGGCGTCTTCGTGCTACAAGATACACATTATTAATATTATCATGAGACTTTAAAGAGAATGACTTTAAGAAGTTTCACAGGATACACAGACTGTGAGGTCTGCCATGTTGGACACATTATCGTTGATCTCTCATGCTCTTATGATCCTCTGCTGAGGTGGTAGGCAGGATTTGTTACTATTGGACAAAGCCAGGCTAGCTGTTTCTATTGGCTTCCAGTCTTTATGCTAAGCTAAGATACTACTGGAAGAAGTTGAACTCCAGCAAAGCTAGGGAGAAATCTAGTGAACTAAAGCTACTAAGAACAAGTAGATTAAACTACTACTACTACAAGTGAAATTGACAATGTCCATGTAATACAAAACATTAACAAAATATAAACGTAAAAGTGAGTGGCAACTTGAGATTATTGCAAAAAGTGCCCACTTGTTCTCAGGTCATGTTCAGGTTCAGTTTACATTTGTACTAGTAATACACAGTTATTACATCCCACCCTACTAAGATTCAATGAACATGAAAAAAAACAAGGACTGAGGTATGTGCTGGTACATATCAACGATTAATTCGATTAAAGAATTAATAATTTTTTAATTTGTCATTTTGGCTCTCAAAGAAGCAAGCCAGCACTACGTTACTTTGGCTCTTTAGTTTTGCTGCAACCTTGACTGCTAAACACAAACCTTTTGTTTATGTCTTTGCCCTGGCTGGTGGGTTAATATACCACACATCACACAACATAAATAATAATAAGTTCTTACCTTCCACTTTGCCATTTTATCACCTAGTTCACCTGGTGGATGTGGTACTTTGGGTATGAACATTTGATCATACAGATGGGAAAAGGGCCCATGTCCTAGATATGGAGAAATAAATATAAATGAACCATGTGTAGATCTAGTAAATCTTACAGGCTTGTTTCTGTCAACATTTCTTCCATGTTATTTGTTGATTTGATAAAGTCAGGATGAGTGACATTTTATCCAGTGTTATTTCCTGTCAATGCAACAACATAATGGCAGTCATGCCAAAGTCACAGCTTTGAGTCGTTCAGTAACATTTGCTACTTTTCCAACTTCAATTTCTATCAAATTGAAGTTGTTATTGAATCTAAACAAGCCTCAGATTGTGACTGCTCACTAAAAGAAACTATTGAGTTTCTATTGTATTAGTAGAGAATGATTGAATTAAGTCACTTTTTGTGTGCTAACACTATAAATGCCTTCCAGGAGAAAAGGTCATTGTTTGAACCATTTGTATCATATTTGCCATGCAAGCTTCTGAAACCTCTATCTTATCAACATGAACTCTTGTCGTTAATTCTCAACATTCAACAATAACATTTACATAAGTACTCTTTTTTAAATATATATATATATTCTCTATTGAAACAAAACATAATTACAATTGATTATTTATGGCGTACTGCACCTTTAATGCCTGCCTTAACCCTTACCATCATTGTAGATTAGCACTGTTTTTGTCACAATTCATACATAGTTTCACTTTCATTTCATATAGATTGTTGTTTTAGAGGAAGTTAATTGTCATTCATACTATTTCACAGCGCACATGCACAGCAGAACGAAGTTATGTTGCATCCAGCTCACAAATTTAAACAAAAATTAAAAAAGAAAACTCATAGGCATAGGATAGTGCACACAGGATAAATGCTGAAAACTAAACATTTTCATTCTTCATCACACCCAGTAATAACCATTTAAAACATATGACATGCTATAGTGAAAAGATGTGTGTCACTCACCCAGGTCATGGCAGAGACCAGCAATCTTCACACAAAGGACGTCTCTGTCATCAATGTTGAGTTCCGGCTGCCTTGCACGCAGAGCTTCTACAAGTTGACCTGCCAAGTGTGCCACCCTTTATCAACACACACAATACACAACAATTAAAAACTCATGACTGCAAACTAGTCTTAAATTAATTTGGATTGTGATTCGGTTAAGACACATAACTGTTTATCTGATTACACCCGCACATACCCGATGGAGTGTTCAAAGCGGTTGTGGGAGGCTCCAGGGTAAACAAAATAGGCCCCCCCAAGCTGCTTGATGTTTCGCAGTCTCTGGAACTGAGGTGTGTCGATGATTTTGATGAGAAGTGGGTGTAATATCACCGTCCCGTGGATGGGATCATTAAACACCTGACGGAACACACAGACAGAGATGGCAAAAGTACTCACTTCCCGTACTCAAGTAGAAATACAGATACTTGTGTTAAAAAATACTCTGGTAAAAGTAGAAGTACTCATGTAAAAGTAACAAAGTACAAGCTAGAAAATTTACTTATAGTATAAAAGCAAAAGCAGCCTTGTGAATGACAACCATTTTAACTTTAGTGGACATGGAGAAAATGCTCTTTATATGCCATTGACTACATTTCTTTTTTGCCTTTATTAGATAGGCAGATAGAGATGTATGAAAGGGGGAGAGAGAGAGGAGTGACATGCAGCAAAGGGGCTACAGGCTGGATTTGAACCCTGGGCCGTTGCGTCGAGGAGCAAGCCTCTATACATGGCTCAACCCACTGAGCTATCTGGGTGCCCACCATTGACTAGATTTTAAGGAATGTCTGCTAACATGCCTAAAACCTCCCATATATGATTATTGGGACAGAGACTGGGACTCCAGGTTAAAGAGATTCGGACTGAGCAGCAAGATATGAATCTGTCAGTCGTCTTGTAGTGGTGCGTCAAGTGGAACGTTCTGTAGTCAACTGTATATTCCCATACAATTAGATTGAATTCGGTAATGATAAGGCAAACAATTAAAACGGTAACCCCCGTGAAATGATTGTAAACTTGTTAGTGAGGACTACAGTAGATTAGGACTGGATTTAAAGCTGATTCTGGTTTCCAACTTGGCTCAAGGTGTGTCTGTTAAAACACAGGCCGAGACTACTTCTCTCTGTTGATCATTTATTACAATCAAGCATCAGTATTAACATGGGCATGGGTAGTGTGTGTGTGTGTGTGTGTGTGTGTGTGTGTGGTTCTGCAAAGAAATGAATAACATTTTCAAGATTACCATACACAATGCATAGGAATCATTTAAATTCTAGCAAATAATAACAATAACCCACTATTAATTTTATTTTCTAAATGCAGAATAACTACCCAGTACACCCGGCTTCAGTTTTCCTGAGGGTAGCTGTGAACTAGCTAGAGAATAAGAAAAGGAAAATGTTCTTGCATGAGGCCCAATGAGCCCAAACAAGAATTCAAAGCTACAAAGGAATAACATGCTGATGGATCAATTAGCACTAGGTAAAAAACTAAACTGGGATATAGTCCATTTACCCAAAGGTTTACCAGTAAAAAGACTCCTCAGTGATCAGTAAACTATTTGTTTTTTTCATTTTTTTATACTGCAATCTTCCTCATCTTCATAGTCCGTGCCTCGACGTCTCATCATCTATTGCTGTAGACATGATCAATGTTGACTTAGTGACTGTGTAAGTTCACACTCCTTCACTGGTTATTCTACTGTACAAGCTCTTCAGCTTCCCTGTGTTTAGTCTTCCCTTGTCTTCTCCGTGGAAATGTAGTGTGCTGTACAGTTAGGTTCGATATCTTAACTTGCTATCGTCCATCTTCAATTTCTTCTGTGGTGGTGTGGAGCTGTCAGACATTGTATCTGCGTCTAACCGATGTTAGGACAGTCAGGATCACGTTGTTTATACAGCTGATCAAGGCAGACCTGTACAAAATCACCCAGCCTGCCAAACTTTTATATCTTCGCCACACCTATCATATTGGTTCCCGCCCTAATAGGGAAATTCTTTTGTAATTGATTAGACAAAGAAAAAACATATCAAAAGACCAACTAACATACCTGAAACTTAAGTTGCTGAATTAAATGCTAAAATAATATTCTGGCCACCATACCATTATCACCATTGTTCAGAGATGGGAAGTTATGAATCACTCATTGAAGAGTAGTGCTTAACACATTCCAGTAGTTACAAGTGCATCTCAAGTGGAATCTGCTGTTCAGCAAGCTAAAACAATTGCAGCAGCTGACAGTGTTGCAGTGCGAGCTGTACAGCCCCATGCATAAGAAATACAAACGCCCAACTCACCCACATAAGCCTGCCAATGCTACTGCTACGTCCTCTCGTTGTTTTTGTTCTTCACCTGTTACCTGGCTGTTGATTCATAATGGAGATTGTTGAACATCCTTGCTCATGTTTGTATTTCAGGTGCATTATTTACATGATGAAGTAGTTACTCTGCATTTAGATACTGTAATTAATAGTGGGTTTATTGTTATTATTTGCTAGCATTTATATGATTCTTATGCAAGGTGTATGGTAGTCTTTACAATGGTATTTATTTATTTGCAGAACCACACACACATACACACACACACACACACACACACACACACACACAGCCATAGCAGAGCTACCCCCCATGTTTATCCTGATGCTTGATT
>NW_023265884.1:39516-40900 GCF_013103735.1 Etheostoma cragini
GTGCCTGCATTAGACTGTGTGACTGTTATTGCCACTATTCATCACCCCCCACCAACCGGCCCCGTCAGACACCACCTACCAAGAGCCTGGTTCTGTCTCAGGTTTCACTAAATGCTTGCTCTTGGGGGAATTACTAGAACTTTTATGTCCTTGTAAATAACAGTGTGGTGTGGACCTACTCTATCTGTAAAGTGTCTTGAGAGAACTCTTGTGATGAATTGATACTGTCAATAAAATTGAATTGAATAAGAGGGACATGACATTGTCAGGAATGTGTCATGAACATTATAAACAAGTCATAAACATTTATGACATAAAATCGTTATTTTAGTAAGTGTCATTCAGTTTTTGCCATGACAAGTTAGGGTTCATGTGTCATGAATGTGTCATGACAGTGTTATGTTTTCATGACAGTGTAATGTCACTCTTATGTAGATATAAGCAAAGTGTTACCAACCTTTTAGAGTCAAACCACCCGTAATTATTTCTGTCAGAGTAAGACATGTCGTTGGAATTATTAATATTTTGTAAATGTTTCAGGTCCTGTAATATGACTTCTGACAGATCCTGCTTCATTTGTTTCGTTGTTATCTGCTGATATCAGACAAGGGGACTTACGTTCTGCTGTAAGAAATTGTTTTTGCCCGCGGGCAACATGTTTTGAATGAATCTCACCCACAAACAGCAGAACATGTAGCCTCATACAACGCTGATTATGCCAATGATTACATGCACTATTGGCAGAGGCCAATGTTTTTGTTTAGCATTACAGAATAACAGTTGTATTATTCAAATATGTTTTTTTAAATGAGCTAAAAACCGCTCTGGTTGCTGGTTCCTGGGTTGGGTAACATGTTTGTGAATGAAACTCGCCCACATACTGTAGACCTTAGTGGTTACCTAATACTGTATCTGAAGTCTCTTTTATATAGACCTTAGTGGTCCCCTAATACTGTATCTGAAGTCTCTTTTATATAGGCCTTAGTGGTCCCCTAATACTGTATCTGAAGTCTCTTTTATATAGACCTTAGTGGTCCCTAATACTGTATCTGAAGTCTCTTTTATATAGACCTTAGTGGTCTCCTAATACTGTATCTGAAGTTTCTTTATATAGACCTTAGTGGTCCCTAATACTGTATCTGAAGTCTCTTTATATAGACCTTAGTGGTCCCCTAATACTGTATCTGAAGTCTCTTTATATAGACCTTAGTTGTCCCCTAATACTGTATCTGAAGTCTCTTTAATATAGCCCTTTGTGGTCCCCTAATACGGTATCTGAAGTCTCTTTTATATAGGCCTCAGTGGCCCCCTAATATTGTATCTGAAGTCTCTTTTATATAGACCTTAGTGGTCCCCTAATGCTGTATCTGAAGTCTCTTTTATA
>NW_023265884.1:41000-47142 GCF_013103735.1 Etheostoma cragini
CCTGACCTTCGCCGCCACCCATGTGGCTGCGCACCCGACCCCAGCGGTTCTTCCCACAGGTGGTGAGCCCATGGGATGGAGATGGGGGTGCCACGTAGCTTTTTCGGGCTGTGCCCGACCGGGCTCAGTGGCAAACCCGGCCACCAGGCGCTCGCTGACGAGCCCGCCGTCTGGGCCTGGCTCCAGACGGGGGCCCCGGGCTTCCTCCGGGCAGGGTCACTCCCTCTCTACCTCGGTCTTTCATGGGGTTTTTGAACCATTCTTTGTCTGGCCCCTCACCTGAGACCACTTTGCCATGGGAGACCCTACCAGGAGCACAAAGCTCCAGACAACACAGCCCTCAGGTTCATAGGGACACACAAACCTCTCCACCACGATAAGGTGATGGTATCTGAGTTGACAGTTACAAAATGTGCAAGTTCATTATAATTCTACTGTCATGTTTGATAGAAAAATCCAAATTTGAAAGTTTGTAAAATGTTTTGTGTCAAACGTAGTTTGTTGAAAAATATAATCAAAAAGCTCAATCTGGAAGTGTTTTGGTAAAAATATTTTGTATCAAATGTTTCCTGTTGTCAAATGATATTGGAAAGCTGAATCGAGCAGTGGAGCCATGAAAAGACCCCATGTAAATCTACCTGACCATAGTCTCTGTTATTGCAATTGCTGTGAACTTTCCATTTGTTTTAGGCACTGTTTGATTTTTGAAAGGTTTGCGATAAGGCTCCTGCTGTTAAAATGTATAATTGATATTGTGTTGTCCATTTTTATGTATTTTATGAACTGCTCCACTGTGTAATATTCACACTGGAAGTGAGTACCAATGTAGAAATTATCATCCGGGTCGATGTCGTTTTCAATGTCTTGTGGTTTATGTTCTGTGTATTTGAAAGTTTCCAAGTTCAGTTGATCATATGTAACAGATAGGTTTCTGTCCAAGTTTGCCATGATCATTGTGTTTGATACGTCCAATACAGTTTGTATGCAGTTACCTTATGTAGGCCTATGTTGCTCTTGATTCATTCCTTCTTCAAACTTATCCAGATCCATGATGTCCCTGATGAGAATCACTTTCACTGCCTCAGGCGTCGACCCATGAAGTTTGATGTATATTTAACAATTTGTTGCCCATGGTGCCTGGATCTTGTTTTGTTTTCTGAGTATTGCGTGCTTTCTTGGCGATATTTGCATTTTTCTTGGTGAGGTGTTTGTTGATGTAAACTTGTAACAGTAGGGGCGAAGCCTCAAAACCGAGAACATATTGGGACGTGATATTTTAAGTATGATCGTTTCCAGACGTTGCATTTATCAATGTACGATCATTCTTACGCTCTGATTGGTGTGATACGAACGGTTCATGAATCTTACGTGAAGCCTGTCCTAACAGGATTTCTGCGCTCATATCTGCACTGGTTTCTAAGTTAGGTTGATAAATGAGGGCCATTAGCTCTGAGGATGTGCTTCAATACATAACTGAAATGAGCACACTAATGAGTAGCACTATGGTGCAATTTGTTTACCTTGTCATAAGCTAAAGCCTTTTTCCAAGCTATAAGAAAACAAGGCGCTCTTCTGCAAACGCACAGCTGGGAGTGCTTGAGAGCACTTTTGAGGTGCAGCGTGTTTTAAGGTTGAGATGCTTCGGGTGTGTTTAGGTGTGAGCCCAAATAGTCATCGAACGACAAAGACAAGACAGCAATCAGGCGGTAGAACCGGGGTATTGATGTCCCGTCCATGCAACCAATGGATATGATTAAAACCTGCATACAGCCCAACCACTTACCAATCCCATCACTGGAAAGTCAGCATTACTACAGGGTCCTGACAGGGTAGTGGATGTGGATTTGTCAAAATGGACAGTAAACTGCCAGAACATGATTTTCCCTGACCTCTGGGCCCAGCAAGCTTCCGCTGTGCTACTCTGTGGAAAATCACCCCAGATGGGACTCAAACCCACAATCGCTGGTTATGGAGGCCAGTGCCTTATCCATTAGCTCACTGGGGCTTTATTTTTAACAAATTCACCAGTTCAGGAGAAATACATATCTAGTTCTGGAGACAAAATGAAACAGTAACTTTGACCTTTGACCTCCAAAATCAGAATCAGTTCATCCGCTACTCCAAGTGGTTATGTATGCCATATTTAAAGGGACTCCCTCTAGGCATTTAGAGATGTTGCATTCACTTCACAAGAATCAGGAACATGGAGGAAGCAGGTGTCTCCAACCACGGATCCAGACTCCACAGCTCCAGAGCCAGAAGCTGCTTAATTTTCACAAGTACAAAAGGCTCGGCCAAACAGCAAACCCCACCAAAAATAGTTTCAACTCATTGGGGTTCCCCTTAAAGGAAGTCTTTAGTAAAAGGCCAAAGACTTGCGTTCACACAGACCTTAGCCTACTCACTTAATGCTGGTTACAATATTCTAAAATCAACAAAACCCGAGAAAAATGACAAAGTGTGGTAAACATTTTTAATGAAGTATTAGCTTTTTTCAATAAAGTATGCTGAACAAAGCCTGAGCCAAGGTCCGTTTTCCCCTTGTGATTAGTCCAACGTGTTCTCCGGAACTTCCCAGAGGCATTGTAGCATTAGTTATCAGCTGGTAGAAAAATCTACCAAAGGTTTTTGCTCGCGTGTCGGCAACTTCACTCTGGCCTCGACGGCTCCAGTCACTCAGCCCGCTTCGTCAGCCTCCATTGCCACCCCCAGCAGCAAAAACCACTGGGCCTCCAGCACTTCCGTGTCCCCCTCCAGTGTCGGCCACGGCCGGTGGCGTCATGCCTGACGTCATGAGGCCCCGGCAGCCACAGCACTCATCGCCAGCTCCCACTGGGGGGGGTCAGGTCGCCTTCCTTCGGCTCTTCCTGACCAATCGTCTTCTGCTCCCTCCATTTCCGAGCTGGCCGCAATGCTCTTTCAGTGCCTCATCCAGCAGCTAAAAGGACCTACCTACTGTCGTGCTCGCCTTCTTCTTTCCAGCAGCATTTGAAACATTTGCAGTAAAATATAAATGGTGACTTTCCCCATGAACATTAAAAAAACCTAATTTTTTCAGTTTCCGTGTTACATTTGAATAATCAATGTGTGAGTTATCAGGAAGCTCAGATAAAAGATAGTTATAAGGTCTACCAAATGTTTACCTTTACAACCCGTAAGCTGTTGGAACCTTTGCTGCCACAGGTTCCCGTTCCTCTTCTTCAAATGTCAATCACAGATTTTCCAGCCCCTGGGCATGAACAACAGAGCAGATTGGCGCAGGGGAAGCGTGCTGGGCCCATAACCCAGAGTTCGATGCATCGAAACCATCCTCTGCTAATTCCTATGCTTTATATCAGCAGAAAGTATATTTCCAGTCCATTGGAAGTGTCTGAAGTGAAATGTCTCCACCAGCTGAAGCCCTAATTTTATGGCGTGCCAAGTATCTTTCATCCATAAAAATAGAAACTACAGTGTTCATACCTGCCTTAACACCCATAAAAAAAAAGGATTTTGGAGGGGGCCTGGGAGTATGCCCAACCAGTCTAAATGTGTTTTGTGGATCTAGAGAAGGCGTATGACTGGGTCCCCCGGGAGAAATTGTGGGAGGTGCTGCGGGAGTATGGGGAGACGGGGTCCCTTCTCAGGGCCATCTAATCTCTGTATGACCAAAGCGAGAGCTGTGTCCGGGTTCTCGGCAGTAAGTCAGACTCGTTCCAGGTGAGGGTTGGCCTCCGCCTGGGCTGCGCTTTGTCACCAATCCTGTTTGTAATATTTATGAACAGGATATCGAGGTGTAGTCGGGGTGGGGAAGGGTTGCAGTTCTGGATCTCATCGCTGCTTTTTGCAGATGATGTGGTCCTGATGGCGTCATCGGTCTGTGACCTTCAGCACTCACTGGATCGGGTCGCAGCCGAGTGTGAAGCGGCTGGGATGAGGATCAGCACCTCAAAATCTGAGGCCATAGTTCTCAGCACGAAACCGATGGAGTGCTTTCTTCAGGTAGGGAGTGAGTCCTTACCACAAGTGAAGGAGTTTAAATACCTTGGGATCTTGTTTGCGAGTGAGGGGACCATGGAGCGTGAGATTGATTGAAGAATCGGAGCAGCTGGTGCGGTATTACATTCCATTTATAGCATTGTTGTGATGAAAAGAGAGCTGAGCCAGAAGGCAAAGCTCTCGACCTGCCGGTCAGTTTTTGTTCCTACCCTCACCTATGGTCACAAAGGCTGGGTCATGACTGAAAGAACGAGAAACAGGGTGCAAGCAGCTGAAATGGGTTTCCTCAGGAGGGTGGCTGGCGTCTCCCTTAGAGATAGGGTGAGAAGCTCAGTCATCCGAGAGGAGCTCGGAGTAGAGGCGCTGCTCCTTTGCATCGAAAGGAGCCAGTTGAGGTAGTTTGGGCATCTGGTAAGGATGCCTCCTCGGCGCCTCCCTAGGGAGGTGTTCCAGATACGTCCAGCTGGGAGAAAGCCTCGGGGAAGACCCAGGACTAGGTGGAGAGATTATATCTCCATCCTGGCCTGAGAACGCATTGGGATCCCACAGTCCGAGCTGGTTGATGTATCTGGGGAAAGGGAAGTTTGGGGTCCCTTACTGGAGCTGCTAACCTGCGACCCGATGCCGGATAAGCGGTCAAAGATGGATGTGTTTTATCTATTTTTATTTTTTAACTGTTTTTTAACAGTTTTTTTGTAAAGAACTTTGAATTGCCCTGTTGATGAAATGTGCTATCCAAATAAAGCTGCCTTTCCTTGCCTTCTTCCATCGTCCTACTTGTGTAATAAACTAAGGTGTGAGTGCATGATGGCATGCGGCTCTTTAAAAAGAGAACACCTATTGTTTGACTCTTGTATGACTGGACTCCTACCTGGAGTAGCAGGTAAACAGAATGAAGGTGAGGTTAAGCAGGACTGCTGTTGCTGGCTAACACTGCATGTAAGCAGTCAGCAGTGTCTAATTTTAATTTATCTGGCGCTCTCTCTAAAATTCCAATAGGGTTTACCGGCAGGAAAATTGAGTATGACATGAAGAAAAACTAGTTGAACTGGGAGTACCAGCATAGGTGGAGTTTCACATTCAAGTTAGGAAAGGTAAAAAACAAGAACTCATTGTTGCATCTGAGACCTGGCCTATTACTTGCCAAACACAGCATTAGCACAATTGGACTAAACAAACAGGCTAAATAAACATACGTTTGTTTTCAAAGCATATTTTAAATTGCATTGTAACAATTTCAAGGGTCCCATGGTATTAAAATGTCACTGTATGAGGTTTTTCAAGCACTGCCGCTACAGTATTAGGACACCACAAAGGTCCCCTAAACATTTTTCCATTCTTATCCCAAATCTCACTTTTTTCTGTGAGGATTCCTCCTTCAAGTCTGATTCACTTAGCCTTCTTCACAAGCCTTTCCTCATTTTCATCCTAATTAAAATACCATCCATGCACATTTGTGAGATTTCATCACCATCATCATTACCATAATCATAGTCTGCATATTACTATATATTGCTATATGTTCTGCTGTGTATGTGGGCGAGTTTAATTCATAAACATGTTACCCGACCCAGGACCCAGCATCCAAAGCTGTTTTTTAGCTCAGCTTAAAAACTATTTGAACAATACAATTGTTATTCTGCAATGCTAATCAAAAAAACAACCACTGCCAATAGTGCATGTAATCATTGTCATAATCAGCGTTGTATGAGGGTACATGTTCTGCTGTTTGTGGGTGAGATTCATTCAAAACATGTTGCCCGCAGGCAAAAACAATTTCTTACAGCAGAACATAAGTCCCCTTGTCTGATATCAGCAAATAACAACCGAACAAATGAAGCAGGATCTGTCAGAAGTCATATTACAGGACCTGAAACATTTACAAAATATTAATAATTCCAACGACATGTCTTACTCTGACAGAAATAATTACGGGTGGTTTGACTCTAAAAGTTTGGTAACACTTTGCTTATATCTACATAAGAGTGACATTACACTGCAATGAACACATTACACTGGCATGACAAATTCATGACACATGAACCCTAACTTCTCATGGCAAAAACTGAATGACACTTACTAAAAGAAGCATGATGTCATAAATGTTTATGACTTGTTTATAACGTTTATGACACATTCATGACAGTGTCATGTCCCTCTTATT
>NW_023265885.1:0-1090 GCF_013103735.1 Etheostoma cragini
GAGTGCAGGAGACACAGGGTATTTTATTTTGAAAATCAACCAGATGTTTTATTTGTATCTGTGCTCAACTTCCTGTTCCCACTACCTGCCGCGGAGCTGGGAGGCAGTCAGTGGACTTTGGGGGTGAGGGGGGTCTAGGGGGGATGAAGTGGGGCCGGGCCTAGCCGGCCCCCCTTCATTTGCATACAGAAAAGCCGTAGTCATGGTGATCTGGTAAATGGCGTCCACGTGTCGCCGTGGTCATTTGGTACGAGAATACCAACCCCGGTCGGATGTAGTACTGTCAGTAGTAGCAGGTAGTACTGTCAGTAGTAGCAGGTACTGACAGTACTACCATCCAGGTCGGATAGTTAGATCAACTGTTTCGGCCAATAGGAAGCCTGCAGAGCGTGAGCAGCTCACCTGGAGACATGCAGACACCTGAGACACTAAATACCCCAAATCTCAGAAATAGTAGTATTAGTATTATTATTATTATTTCATAAGGTGGGCCCTTTAACTACTGCATTACAACAGGCAACACACACACACACTTACCTGGAGGAGCTGTGATTGGTGGAGCTGTGATTGGTGGAGCTGTGATTGGAGGAGCTGTGACTGGAGGAGCTGTGATTGGTGGAGCTGTGATTGGAGGAGCTGTGATTGGAGGAGCTGTGATTGGTGGAGCTGTGACTGGTGGAGCTGTGACTGGTGGAGCTGTGATTGGAGGAGCTGTGATTGGAGGAGCTGTGATTGGTGGAGCTGTGATTGGAGGAGCTGTGACTGGTGGAGCTGTGATTGGAGGAGGAGTCCTGGGGGGCGGGGTCTTGGAGTCTGAAAGCGGAGACGGGGAATCGTCCGCTGGAGGAACAGAGAGACAGCGTGTGATTGGTCGGGATCAACAGGTGGAAATGTTGAGTTAATAATAATAATAATAATAATAATAATAACAATAATAATAATAATGTGTGTGTGTGTGTGTGTGTATACGTGTGTGTGTGTGTGTATACGTGTGTGTGTGTACCTGTGTGTGTATATAATAATAATAATAATACATTTTATTTAAAGACGCCTTTCTTGGCACTCAAGGACGCCGCACAGGGAATTCATA
>NW_023265887.1:0-1041 GCF_013103735.1 Etheostoma cragini
GTATTGTATGTCTAAAAAAGTCATAGTATAGTAAACCGAAAACAGTCATAAAAAGTTATAGTAAGGTACATCAAAAAAAGTCATAAAAAATCATAGTATAGTGCATCGAAAAAAGTCATAAAAAATCATAGTATAGTATGTCGATAAAAGCCAAAGTATTGTATGTCTATAAAAATCAAACCAGTCATAGTATAGTTCATACAAAAAGTCATAAAAAGTCATAGTATTGTACATCGAAAAAAGTCATAAAAATTCATAGCATAGTATGTCGATAAAAGCCATAGTATTGTTTGTCTAAAAAAAGTCATGAAAAGTCTTAGTATAGTACATCGAAAAAATTTATAAAAAGTCATAGTATAGTACATCGAAAAAAGTAAGAAAAAGTCATAGCATAGTACATTGAAAAAAGTTATAAAAATTCATAGTATTGTACATTGAAAAGAGTCATTGAAAGTCATAGTAAAGTACATCAAAATAAGTCATAAAAAATCATAGTATAGAATGTCGATAAAAGCCATAGAATTGTATGTAAAAAAAAGTCAAAAAAGTCATAGTATAGTACATCGATAAACGTCATAAAAAGTCATAGTATAGTACATCGAAAAAGTCATAAAAAATCATAGTAAAGTATGAAGATAAGTCAAAAAATGTTATAATATGGTACATCGAAAAAAGTAAGAAAAAGTCATAGTATAGTAAATCAAAAAAACTTATAAAAAGTCATAGTATTGTACATTGAAAAGAGTCATAGAAGTCATAGTATAGCATATTGAAAAAGGTCATAAAAAAGTCATAATAAATCATCGTATAGTATGTCGATAAAAGTCATAGTATTGTATGTCTAAAAAAGTCATAATATAGTACATCGAAAAAATGTATAAAAAGTCCTAGTATGGTACATTAAAAAAGTCATAAAAACTCATAATATAGTATGTTGATAAAAGCCATAGTATTGTATGTCAAAAAAAGTCATAGTATAGTACATCGAAAAAAATCATAAAAAGTCTTAGTATAGTATGTCGATAAAAGTCATAGTATTGT
>NW_023265888.1:0-1194 GCF_013103735.1 Etheostoma cragini
TAATTGTAATCCGTTGCCTTCCACAGATCAGACCCCTGAATGTTGAGGGGACGTTGAACCTGCTGAGTTCAGAGCCGCCTCGTCTCATCTACTTCAGCAACAACTCGTCAGGTAACAGCCCCACAGCATCATGGGAAATGTAGTTAACAGTGTGTCTTTAAAGCCCTAAAGCATCATAGGAAGTGTAGTTAACAGTGTGTCTTTACAGTCCTGAAGCATCATGGGAAGTGTAGTTGAGTGTGTCTGTGTCCCTAGAGGGAGACCAGAGCATCATGGGAAGTGTAGTTGAGTGTGTCTGTGTCCCCAGAGGGAGACCAGAGCATCATGGGAAGTGTAGTTGAGTGTGTCTGTGTCCCCAGAGGGAGACCAGAGCATCATGGGAAGTGTAGTTGAGTGTGTCTGTGTCCCCAGTGGGAGACCAGAGCATCATGGGAAGTGTAGTTGAGTGTGTCTGTGTCCCCAGAGGGAGACCTGACCATCCCCGAGACGTCGGACCACAGCAGGAAGTTGATGGTTCGAACTCGCAGCAAGAGGAAGTTCCTGTTCAAGGTCCCGGAGGAGGAGCGCCTGCAGCAGAGGAGGTGAAGCACTGTTATTAATTATTAATATAAATGATTAATAACTTATCAATGCCTGCAGCAGAGGAGGTGAAGCACTGTTATTAATTATTAATATAAATGATTAATAACTTATCGATGCCTGCAGCAGAGGAGGTGAAGCACTGTTATTAATTATTAATATAAATGATTAATAACTTATCGATGCCTGTAGCAGAGGAGGTGAAGCACTGTTATTAATTATTAATATTAATGATTAATAACTTATCGATGCCTGTAGCAGAGGAGGTGAAGCACTGTTATTAATTATTAATATAAATGATTAATAACTTATCGATGCCTGCAGCAGAGGAGGTGAAGCACTGTTATTAATTATTAATATTAATGATTAATCATTAGTAACTTACTTATAAAGTATTTAAGTTTTCAATGGAAACAGTTAAATAAATTAAAATTATAAAAACAAACAACGGGATTAAGATGATATCAGTACTCACTGTGTGTGTGTGTGTGTGTGTGTGTGTATGTCTGTGTGTGTGTGTGTGTTTGTGTGTGTGTGTATATCTGTGTGTGTGTGTTTATATCTGTGTGTGTGTGCGTTTGTGTGTGTGTGTGTGTGTGTGTGTTTGTGTGTGTG
>NW_023265889.1:0-2682 GCF_013103735.1 Etheostoma cragini
TCGACATACTACTTTTCAACTTACTACTTTTCGACATACTACTTTTTCGACATACTACTTTTCGACATACTACTTTTTTGACATACTACTTTTCAACTTACTACTTTTCGACATACTACTTTTTCGACATACTACTTTTCAACTTACTACTTTTCTGACATACTACTTTTCAACTTACTACTTTTCTGACATACTACTTTTTTGACGTACTACTTTTTCGACATACTACTTTTTTGACATACTACTTTTCAACTTACTACTTTTCAACATACTACTTTTTTGACATACTACTTTTTTGACATACTACATTTTCGACATACTACTTTTTCGACATACTACTTTTTTGACATACTACTTTTCAACTTACTACTTTTCAACATACTACTTTTTTTGACATACTACTTTTCAACTTACTACTTTTCAACATACTACTTTTTTGACATACTACTTTTTCGACATACTACTTTTTCGACATACTACTTTTTTGACATACTACTTTTTCGACATACTACTTTTCGACATACTACTTTTCAACTTACTACTTTTCAACATACTACTTTTCAACATGCTACTTTTTCGACATACTACTTTTCGACATACTACTTTTTTGACATACTACTTTTCGACATACTACTTTTCAACTTACTACTTTTCAACATACTACTTTTTCGACATACTACTTTTCAACTTACTACTTTTCGACATACTACTTTTTCGACTTACTACTTTTCAACTTACTACTTTTCGACATACTACTTTTCAACTTACTACTTTTCGACATACTACTTTTTCGACATACTACTTTTCGACATACTAATTTTCAACTTACTACTTTTCAACATACTACTTTTTCGACATACTACTTTTCAACTTACTACTTTTCGACATACTACTTTTTCGACATACTACTTTTCGACATACTTATGTCCAAACAAAGTCAGTGTACATGTAAACAAACCAACCTAGATGTTGACTTTCAGCCATGATCCGGGTTCTGATTCTCCTTCCTTTGCTTTTCACGGACCGATGAAGTTTGTCCCTGCGCGCTTTCCGTCCGGACTCTAACAACACGGAAGTGTTATCTGACAGCTGAGGGACCAGAGTCCAAACCTGCAGCTGCGGAACCTCTCACGTCAAACTGCTGCTTTCTCGGCGTAATGCACAGAATCCGGATCATTTCGGGCCACCTGTGTCCCCCCGGGGCCCCTGAACGCACCCGGGACCCACGGAGGACCGAGTGCGCCTGCGCGGGCAGCAGCGGCCCGGAGGACGTGGTGGTGGTCCACGGCCGGAGGACCGCCGTCGGGAAGGCGAGGAGGGGCGGGTTCAAGGTAGGTCCGGGTCCGACAGAGGGCCCGGATGTTGCTGAAAATCCCCCAAACCTCGTTAAATGCCCACGTGGACACACAGCCGCCCAGTGTTTACTTCAGGGACCCAGCACGAGCACGAAGAAACTATACATGACTCAAAATAGACAGAAAAACATTCAGAAACACACACATAACTAAAAAAACACTCCAAAATAATCAAAAAATAAATAATAAATGACTTAAAATAGACACAGAATAATTCAGAAACACACAAATAACAAAAAAAACACCCAAACATAATCAAAAATAAATAATAAATGACTAAAAATAGACAGAAAATACTTCAAAAACACACATATAACGACTAAAAACCGACCCAAAATGAATATTAAGATGCAAAATGATCACAAAGAAACAATAAATGACTGAAAATAGATAGAAAACGATCAGAAACACACACATAACGACTGAAAAACGACGCAGAAATACACAAAATAATACAAAATAATCACAAAGAAACAATAAATGACTGAAAATAAACCCAAAATATTTAAAAACACCTATAACGACTATAAAACGACTCAAAAGGAATATAAAGATGCAAAATGATCACAAAGAAATATAATATAATTTTTTTTTATTTATACTGTTTATTAAAAAATAAAATAAAACATAAAAATAAAGACACAGTTAAAAAATAATCACAAAGAAACAATAAATGACTGAATGTAAATAGAAAACATTCAAAACAAACCGCACTGTGGGACAAATAAAGGGTTTTCTTATGTTATAACGACTCAAAAACATACAAAATAATCACAAAATAATTACAAAGAAAAAATAAATGACCAAAAAATGAGCAAAAACACACACATAACGACTAAAAAACGATAATCACAGACTGGAATATAAATAGATATTTATTGATCCCAGAAATTGGGAAATTACGGTTTTTACAGCAGCACAGAATATAAATATAAATGAGATAATACATACAGTATACATGAAATAATAATAATAATAATAATAATAATAGGAATAAAATATAAAAGAAATAATGACATAATGATTTTAATAATGATAAAATATGTCAACTTTTACTCAAAACTATTTCAAAAACACTTCCATTTGTTTTACAATGCTATAAAATTGAATAAGACGCCCCAAAATGAATGAAAGTAGAGATTTGTACTTGGCAAAGAGCGTTGGGTGGAATCAATCATGTTATTTTGGGGAATTAAAAAGAACATTGATATAGGACAACGGGTCCATGTGTGTAAATAAGAACTAAGAAACGTCCCAAAAAGACACGTAAACAACCACAAAATGGCCGAAAACGGACGTCTTCTCTTCTTCTTCCCTGTCTTCTCTT
>NW_023265890.1:0-1860 GCF_013103735.1 Etheostoma cragini
TCCACAAAGAGATTAAAGTTAAAAACATCGATGAAGTGATGAAAAAGTTAAAAAGCGTGATGACGTCATGTTGCTGTCTCTAGTATTTCCTCTCCTAATATCTGTTATGTCTGTCTCTGATATGTGTGATAATATGTCCCTCAGAGACAGGTGGAGTCTGCATCGCCCCCCGTCCTGCAGAGGACGGAGCGTCCATCGTCCCGGCGATGGCCATGAGGCCGTTCTTCGGCATCCAGCCCCAGCTCCTTGGAGACAAGGTGACGAAACCTTAACGTTACGTGTCTCTTAGTGGACATTTTGTCAAAAACGTCCACAAAGAGACACAACACGCCCACAAAGAGACACGTAATGTCATTTTGGGGACATTTTGTGTCTCTTTGTGGATATTTTGTGTCTCTGTGTGGACATTGTGTGTCTCTGTGTGGACATTTTGTGTCTCTGTGTGGACATTGTGTGTCTCTCTGTGGACATTGTGTGTCTCTCTGTGGACATTTTGTGTCTCTCTGTGGACATTGTGTGTCTCTCTGTGGACATTTTGTGTCCCTCTGTGGACATTTAGTCTCTTACTTGTTTCTATCTGAGGTTTTTTACAGTAAAGTGTCCCCACTGATGTGTTGATTGTGTCTCTGAAGCGGACCTTAAAGACTCCGAGGACGCCTCAGAGCGGGACGTTCAGCTGTGATGTCCCATCAGCCCCGGCGGCTCGTTAACCCGTCTTAACGAGGTCAAACGAGCCTTTAATCTTTCAATTAAACTGCAGCAGCAGCAGCTGTTTGCTTTGATTAACGGAATCAATTAACTCGCTGTGTTAGAGGACCGCAATCATAGATCTACAACATGTAGAACAGTAGATATACAACATGTAGAACAGTAGATATACAACATATAGAACAGTAGATATACAACATGTAGTAAAGTAGATATACAACATGTAGAACAGTAGCCTAGATCCACAACATGTAGAACAGTAGATATACAACATATAGAACAGTAGATATACAACATATAGAACAGTAGATATACAACATGTAGAACAGTAGATCCACAACATATAGAACAGTAGATATACAACATGTAGAACAGCAGATCTACAACATGTAGAACAGTAGATCTACATGTAGAACAGCAGATCTACAACATGTAGAACAGTAGATATACAACATATAGAACAGTAGATATACAACATGTAGAACAGCAGATCTACAACATGTAGAACAGTAGATATACAACATGTAGAACAGTAGATATACAACATGTAGAACAGCAGATCTACAACATGTAGAACAGTAGATCTACATGTAGAACAGCAGATCTACAACATGTAGAACAGTAGATATACAACATGTAGAACAGTAGATCTACAACATATAGAAAAGTAGATATGCACAATATAGAACAGTAGATATACAACATATACAGTAGATGGGCCATAGATATACAACACATAGAACAGTAGATATACAACATGTAGAACAGTAGATATACAACATATAGAACAGCAGGTCTACAACATATAGAAAAGTAGATATACAACATATAGATGGGCTGTAGATACACAACATGTAGATGGGCCGTAGATATACAACACATAGAACAGTAGATATACAACATGTAGATGGGCTGTAGATACACAACATGTAGATGGGCCGTAGATATACAACACATAGAACAGTAGATACACAACATGTAGATGTGACATAGATATACAACACATAAAACAGTATATATACAACATGTAGACAGGATGTAGATATACAACATATAGAACAGTAGATGAAGTAGACCTCCCAGACCAGCACGCCCACTCTCACCCAAAGAGACAGACACACACACACACACACACACACACACACACACACA
>NW_023265891.1:0-1850 GCF_013103735.1 Etheostoma cragini
ACACACACACACACACACACACACACACAGACACACACACACACACACACACACACAGATAGATTGATCCAATAATATATTCTAGAGTTCCAGTCACACAGCACAGAATATAAATATAATAAAATACTAGAATATATCATACATGGAGTAATACTAGGGTACAATATGCATACTTTCACACCACATCTAGACTCATCTATCAATATCTCATAAATCAATATCTCATAAATCAATATCTCATAAATCATAAATCAATATCTCATAAATCATAAATCAATATCTCGATGTCTCATCCAAACGCTGCCGAGCCTTAAAACCCCAAACTCTGCAGCTGCACACAATCAAACCAACGAAGAAGAACAGGAAGTACTAATAGTAACAAATATTACTGATGCAACGTGAAAATATCAACACACATCTGGGATAAAGACCCGGTCTAGACCTAAGGACCAGGTCCAGACCTAAAGACCAGGTCTACACCTAAGGACCAGGTCTAGACCTAAGGACCAGGTCTAGACCTAAAGACCAGGTCTACACCTAAGGACCAGGTCTAGACCTAAGGACCAGGTCTAGACCTAAAGACCAGGTCTACACCTAAGGACCAGGTCTAGACCTAAAGACCAGGTCTACACCTAAGGACCAGGTCTACACCTAAAGACCAGGTCTAGACCTAAAGACCAGGTCTACACCTAAGGACCAGGTCTAGACCTAAGGACCAGGTCTAGACCTAAAGACCAGGTCTACACCTAAAGACCAGGTCTACACCTAAAGACCAGGTCTACACCTAAGGACCAGGTCTAGACCTAAGGACCAGGTCTAGACCTAAAGACCAGGTCTACACCTAAGGACCAGGTCTACACCTAAAGACCAGGTCTAGACCGGACTCTGGGATGTTATTTATCTCCCAGGTCTTTCCATAAAGACCAGGTCTAGACCGGACTCTGGGATGGTATTTATCTCCCAGGTCTAGACCTAAAAACCAGGTCTAGACCGGACTCTTAACAGAAACCCAACAGTTCCCACTACTAAGCCATGACAGGAGATCTAGATCAGTCCCTTAACTGACAAATCCAGACCAACATCCAAAACGTCCGGACCACATCCAGCCTCTCGAAGGATCCGAGGCCTTAAGACCCCCCGTTTCCCAGAGCTCTGCAGCTGCAGCTCCACAACCCTCAAAACCCCCAGAAGAAGAACGGGAAGCGGCGACTCACCGGCGTGCACGAAGTAGGCCAGGTACAGGTCCAGCTCCTTGACCGAGACTCCGATGTGGTGCGGCTGCACGCACAGCGTGGGGTTGGAGCACTGGGGGGACTTGACCAGCCGCTCCCCGTCGGTGCTCTCCAGGGGGATCCCTTTGAATAAAATCACCATGACCAGGTCCAGGCGCCAGACCTTGTCCGCCTGGCGCAGGCAGTCGATCCGCCGCATCTTGCCCTTCTGGTCCGGGTTGGAGAGCACGCAGCAGGGGGGCTTCTTCCCCGTCACCGTCAGGACGAAGTCCTCGCGGAACTCGGGCCGGATGTCCTTGCGCAGCTTGGCGAGGAGGCGCGAGGCCCACTTCTGCTTGACCTCGGGCTTCTCCCCCAGGAGCTCGTCCTTCACGGCGCGCTCCTCCTCCTTCGACATGCGCTTCTCGTGCTTCTTGAAGTATTTCCTCTTCCGCGCCTGCAGGTTGAACCAGGTGTAGGCGAAGGCCCGGACGTGGGGCAGCAGGGCCTCGATGAAAGGATGGAACTCATCCTGGAGGGGGGGGGGACATCAGGGACAGGGTTAGGGACCACTAAGGTCTATATAAAGAGACTTCAGATCCAGTATTAGGGACCACTAAGGTCTATATAAAGAGACTT
>NW_023265892.1:0-1822 GCF_013103735.1 Etheostoma cragini
AGGCAGTTCTGAAGGCAAAAGGGGGTCCAACCCGTTACTAGCATGGCGTACCTAATAAAGTGGCCGGTGAGTGTATATATACATGTATAGGTGCAGTATGTATGTGTATCAGTATATATGTGTATATATGTATATGTACAGTACGTATGTGTGTGTGTATATATATATATATATATAGGTACAGTATGTATGTGTGTATATGTACAGTATGTATGTGTATCAGTATATATGTGTATATATATGTATATGTACAGTACGTATGTGTGTATATATTGTGTATGTATATATGTATACATACATATATACATACATATATACTTAGGGCAATTGTTTTCCGCTGCAGTAACAGCTGTTCGCCGCCAGAAGGCGCGTGCATGTCTCCCCTCAGACTGGGACTTGGGCGCGTGCATGTCTCCCCTCAGACTGGGACTTGGGCGCGTGCAGGTCTCCCCACTGACTGGGACTTGGGCGCGTGCATGTCTCCCCTCAGACTGGGACTTGGGCGCGTGCAGCTGGATTATTGTTATCATGTTTTTACATCAGAGTGAAAAGCAGCTTCCGGTGTTTTAAAGAAAAAAAGGATGAATTAATGATGAAGAGATAAATTACAGATGAATAAATTAATAAAATGATGCTCCTCGTGCAGCCGCCGCGCGACGTCACGTTGCTTCATTTAGGACAGGACGCACGAGGAGACTCAAGGAGGATGCACGAGACCGCGGTGAGTTTTACCTTTAGTATCTGTCATAGTACACAGGAAATATACATACTTTAATACTTCCAAATACTCTCTTATTGTTATCAAGCAAAGTACTCTACCGGTAATAATTAATACTTAATTACAGTATAACTGGGTTATAAATATCTCCACCAGACTCCATGTTGATAATCACTACTTTTAGAGTGATTAATTATATTAATAATAATAGTGATTATTTACATGGAGTCTGGTGGAGATATGCTGCTCTATACACGCTAAAAGTAGTGATTATTTACATGGAGTCTGGTGGAGATATGCTGCTCTATACACGCTAAAAGTAGTGATTATTTACATGGAGTCTGGTGGAGATATGCTGCTCTATACACACTAAAAGTAGTGATTATTTACATGGAGTCTGGTGGGTTTGGTGATGGTGATTTCTGGGCTGTTTTATCTTAAACTAAAAGAAAGTCAAATGCTTAAATGATGCTTTAAGAACTTTATAAAGAACAACGTTTATTGGAGCAGGTCATTTATTATCTAAGTATGATTAAGTGTGATTTCACAGCTAAAATAAGACATGAAGTAGTTTCCTGTCAGAACAACAATCCTAAACTCCTCCTGCGCTGAAACACGTATGTGTGTGTGTGTGTGTGTGTGTGTGTGTGCGTGTGTGTGTGTGTGTGCGTGATGTCAGCTCATCATATTAATTATTAAAAGAGGACAACAATCAATAATTCAGTCTCTGCCTCGCCCATTTCCAACATTCAGATCTCCTGATTGGACGTTGCCTCTAGCCACACTTTGATTTACAGCTGGTCAAAAACCTATGCTATTTTATTTGTTAAAATTTAATGAGGTCAGAGTCCAAACAGCCAATCAGACTGCAGCAGCTGTTTCCAGGAGAAACAAAGAACACCAGAGAGCATCATGGGAGTACAGTCTGCTTTTATTTATAATTCATACATCTATAGTACAAATGGTCACCATCACCAAACCCACCAGACTCCATGTAAATAATCACTACTTTTGTTATCATGAAAAACACTTAATTCAAAGTGGACAGAAACTAAATAAAACTACCAAAAGCCGTCTTGGTTCATCTTTCCACTGTTCCAACAA
>NW_023265893.1:0-1142 GCF_013103735.1 Etheostoma cragini
CATGTTGAAATAAGTGGTGAAAAATAGTGATAAAAAGTCATAGTGTAGTATGTCGAAAAAAGTGATAAAACGGCATAGGATAGGATGTCGGAAAAAGTCATAGTATAGTATTTCGAAAAAAGTGATAAAACGGCATGGTTTAATATATCGATAAAAGTGACAAAAAAGTCATAGTATAGCATTTAGAAAAAAGTGATGAAAAGCCATAGTATAGTATGTCGAAAAAAAGTGATAAAAAGTCATAGTATAGGATGTCGGAAAAAGTCATAGTATAGTATGTCGAAAAAAGTGATAAAACGGCATAGTATAATATATCGATAAAACTGACAAAAAAGTCATAGTATAGCATTTAGAAAAAAGTGATCATAGTATAAAAAAAAATCATAGTATAGCATGTTGAAATAAGTCATTGTATAGTAAGTCAACAAAAAGTGATAAAAAAGCCATAGTATAGTATGTCGAAATGAGTGATAAAAAGTCATAGTATAGTATGTCTGAAAAAGTGATTTAAAAAAGCCATAGTATGTCGAAATAAGTGATAAAAAGTCATAGCATAGTATGTTGAAGTGATAAAAAGTAATAGTATAGTATGTCGAAAAAAGGAATAAAAACTCATAGTATAGAATGACAAAAAAGTGATGAAAAGTCATAGTATAGTATGTCGAAATGAGTGATAAAAAGTCATAGTATAGTATGTCGAAAAAAGTGATTTAAAAAAGCCATGGTATGTAGAAATAAGTGATTAAAAATCATAGCATAGTATGTTGAAGTGATAAAAAGTAATAGTACAGTATGTCGAAAAAAGGAATAAAAAGTCATAGTATAGAATGATGAAAAAGTGATGAAAAGTCATAGTATAGTATGTTGAAAAAAATGATAAAAAAGCCATAGTATAGCATGTTGAAATAAGTGGTGAAAAATAGTGATAAAAAGTCATAGTGTAGTATGTCGAAAAAAGTGATAAAACGGCATAGTATAATATGTCGATAAAAGTGACAAAAAAGTAATAGTATAGTATGTCACAATATGTGATAAAAAGTCATAGTATAGTATGTCAAAAAAAGTCATAGTATAGTATGTCGAAATAAGTGATAAAAAGTCATAGTATAGTAAGTCAAAATAAGTGATAAAAAGTAATAGCA
>NW_023265894.1:0-1488 GCF_013103735.1 Etheostoma cragini
TACACCCCCCTATGTTAAAATACAGGGGGCATAAGTATACACCCCCTATGTTAAAATACAGGGGCATAAGTATACACCACCTTATGTTAAAATACAGGGGCATAAGTATACACCCCTATGTCTCTGAGCAGTTCCCGGGCCTGATATCGGGCTGCACCGTGGACTGGTTCCAGCGCTGGCCTCGGGACGCCCTGGTGGCCGTGTCGCAGCACTTCCTGTGTCAGCACCAGGACCTGCGCTGCTCGGAGGAAGTGAAGCAGAGCGTCGTGGTCACCATGGGAACCTTCCAGGTAACGCTCAGGTGTAAGACCAGGTGTGTTCATTCATTCATTCATTGTTAATCATATCAGCTGACTGGTGGCGTGGTCTCCGCCCTCCAGGACCTGGTGGCGGAGAAGTGTGCCGAGTACTTTGAGCGTTTCCGCCGCCAGACGTTCGTGACGCCCAAGTCCTACCTGTCCTTCATCGACAGCTACAAGGTCATCTACGGCGGGAAGATCGCCGACGTCGGCACGCTGGCCAAGCGCATGCAGACAGGTGAGGACAGACAAAAGAGTCTGGGTCTGAAGGAAGACGCTGTCCCCACAGGTACTGGGCTGTCCCCACAGGTACTGGGCTGAGGTAATTGGCTGAGTGGACTTGGACTAAAAAACGAAAAACGTGTAACTAAAAGACTCAGAACCGAAACTCTTTGGACTCTTTCTCGACTCGGTCTCGACTTGGACTCAAATCTCTTTGAAATAAGTCTCGACTCGGACTCAAACCTCTTTGGCATAGGCCTCGTTTAGGACTCAAACCTCTTTGGACTCTGTCTCAACTCAAACCTCTTGGGACTCTGTCTCAACTCAAACCTCTTTGGACTCTATCTCGACTCAAACCTCTTTGGACTCTGTCTCGACTCAAACCTCTTTGGACTCTGTCTCGACTCAAACCTCTTTGGACTCTGTCTCAACTCAAACCTCTTTGGACTCTATCTCAACTCAAACCTCTTTGGACTCTGTCTCGACTCAAACCTCTTTGGACTCTGTCTCAACTCGGACTCAAACCTCTTTGGACTCTGTCTCGACGCAAACCTCTTTGGACTCTGTCTCGACTCAAACCTCTTTGGACTCTGTCTCAACTCGGACTCAAACCTCTTTGGACTCGGCCTCTATCTCGACTCAAACCTCTTTGGACTCTGTCTCAACTCCATCTCGACTCGGTTTCAAACCTCTTTGGACTCGGTCCCGACTCGGTCTCAAACCTCTTTGAACTCGGTCTTGAACCTCTTTGGACGCGGTCTTGAACCTCTTTGGACTCGGTCTTGAACCTCTTTGGCATAGGCCTCGTTTAGGACTCGAACCTCTTTGGACTCTGTCTCAACTCAAACCTCTTTGGTCTCTGTCTCAACTCAAACCTCTTTTGACTCTATCTCGACTCAAACCTCTTTGGACTCTGTCTCGACTCAAACCTCTTTGGACTCTGTCTCAACTCGGACTCAAACCTCTT
>NW_023265895.1:0-1134 GCF_013103735.1 Etheostoma cragini
CAGTATAAGGTGCGGCTGTTGTTGGTCCTGCTGTTGTTGGTGCTGCCGTTGTTGGTCTAGCTGTTGTAGGTGCGGCAGTTGTAGGCGCTGATGTCATTGTTGCTGGTGCTGTAGGTGCAGTAGTTGTAGGTGCGGCTGTTGAAAGTGCGTCAGTTGTATGTGTTGCAGTTGTTGGAGGAGCTGTTGTTGGTGCGGCAGTTGTGGGTGAAGCAGTTGTAGGTGTGTCTGTTGTAGGTGTGTCTGTTGTTGGTGCGACAGTTGTAGGTGCAGCAGTTGCGGGTGCATCTGTTGTAGCTACGGCAGTTGTAGGGGCTGCTGTCGTTGGTTCTGCCGTTGTTGGTGCAGCAGTTGTAGGGGCGGCTGCTGTATGTGCTGCAGTTGTATGTGCGGCAGTTGTTGGAGGAGCTGTTGTTGGTGCGGCAGTTGTAGAGGCTGCTGTCGTTGGTTGTGCTGTTGTTGGTTCTGCCGTTGTTGGTGCAGCTGTTGTAAGTGCGGCAGTTGTACGTACGGCAGTTGTAGGGGCTGATGTCGTGGGTGCTGCTGTTGTAGGTGCAGCAGTTGTAGGTGCAGCAGTTGTAGGTGCATCTGTTGTAAGTGCGGCAGTTGTAGGGGCTGCTGTCGTGGGTGATGCTGTTGTAGGTGCGGCTGTGGATAGTGCTGCTGTTGTTGGTATGGCAGTTGTAGGGTTTGCAGTTGTAGGTGCTGCCGTTGTTGGTGCTGCCGTTGTTGGTGCGGCAGTTGTAGGTGCGGCAGTTGTAGACGCTGCTGTCGTTGGTACTGCTGTTGTAGGTGCAGCAGTTGTAGGGGCGGCTGTCGTAGGTGCTGCAGTTGTAGATGCGGCAGTTGTTGGAGGAGCTGTTGTTGGTGCGGCATTTGTGGGTGGTGCTGTTGTAGGTGTGTCTGTTGTTGGTGCTGGTGTTGTAGGTGCGGCAGTTGTAGGGGCAACAGTTGTAGTTGCAGCTGTCGTTGGTGCTGCTGTTGTTGGTGCTGCCGTTGTTGGTGCATCTGTTGTAAGTGCGGCAGTTGTAGGGGCTGCTGTCGTGGGTGATGCTGTTGTAGGTGCGGCTGTGGATGGTGCTGCTGTTGTTGGTATGGCAGTTGTAGGGTTTGCAGTTGTAGGTGCTGCCGTTGTTG
>NW_023265896.1:0-1775 GCF_013103735.1 Etheostoma cragini
CGTGATATAGGCCACGCCCATTTCCGCCTGGACTTTTATGCCTGAAGAATCGCGATTTATCGAAAACCAACTTTTTCGGACTCCTCCTAGACCGAGCAGTGGATCTGCACGAAACTTGGCCCGTAGCATCTCCAGACCAACCTGACAAAAGTTTGCATCAAGATTATTTATAGAATAAAAATTGCGCATATCACGGGCAAGCAAATGTTTGTAGCTAGCTATGAAAACATTGTCTTTGCCATATCTTGGCCAAGATAAATGCTATCAAAGCCAAACTTTAGAATATTCTTTGCTATCAACCTCTGAGGCTTTACAACTAATTTCACGAACATTGGCCACTAGGGGGCGCTACAAATACAAAAAAGTGTGTTTTTAATGAACGGACCTTGCCATATCTCGGCCAAAATACATGGTATCAACACCAAACTTGGGGTGATTGTTTGGCATGCTGCTCGGAGACTTCATATCGAATTTGGTAACAGTTCCTTTAATGCCAATTAAATGTTCTAATCTCTGTAATAAGATATAATGGTCAATGGTATCAAATGCAGCGCTAAGATCTAATAATACAAGTACAGAGATAAGTCCTTTGTCTGATGCAATTAGGAGGTCATTAGTAATTTTCACAAGTGCTGTCTCTGTGCTATGATGAACTCTAAATCCTGACTGAAAATCCTCAAATAAGCTGTTGCTATGCAGAAAGTCGCACAGCTGTTTGGCAACTGCTTTCTCAAGAATCTTAGAGAGAAATGGAAGGTTAGATATAGGTCTATAGTTGGCTAAAACATCTGGATCAGGGTTGGATATAGGTCTATAGTTGGCTTAAACATCTGGATCAAGGTTTGGCTTTTGCAGAAGAGGTTTAATTACAGCAACTTTAAAGTGCTGTGGTACATAGCCTGTTAATAAAGACAAATTGGTTATATCCAGTAGCGAAGTGTTGACTAATGGTAAAACTTCTTTAAGTAGCCTAGTCGGGATGGGATCCAAGAGGCAGGTTGATGGCTTAGATGAAGAAATAATTGAATTAAATTGATAAAGATCAAGTGAAGCAAAGCAGTCTAAACATGTATCTGGTTTTACAGCTGTTTCTAAGGTTCCTAAGTGTAGAGATAAGTCAGTGCCAGTTAAAGGCAGGTCTTGGTGAATTTTGCTTCTAATAGTCCTAAGGTCTTAAATAGGTTTTAAAAAGTTATATCTCTGAAGGATTAATACACTTATTTTTAAGTTTTATGCTACTCGCATGTGCATATACATACAACCACAATATATCTATGTCAAACCAAATATATATACAACAAAATATATATATAATTATATTTATATAACCAAATATGTAAAAACAAATATATATATCGACAAATATATTAAATCAAATATATATAACCATATATATAGAAAAAATATATATAATTGAATATTTATAACAAAATACGTATAAATATAAATTAAAATATAAAAAATATATCACTAAATAGATGTAACCAAATATATATACAAAAACAGATATATGTAAACAAATATGTTTATATAAACAATATATAAACAAATAGATATAAAAAATGTATATATGTAAATCTCCAAATATATAAAAAGTAATATATATAAACAAATATTTATATATATATTTATATAGTTGTCTATATATATATAGACAACTATATAAATATTTATAACTAAATGTGTATGCATGTATAAACCAAATATATATAAATATGACCAAACATATATTTATATATATAATCAAGTATACATAACCAAATATATGTATTATC
>NW_023265897.1:0-2537 GCF_013103735.1 Etheostoma cragini
TCCAGTATGTCAAAAAAGGATGAAAAAAGACACAGTATAGTATGTCAAAAAAGTCATAGTATAGTATGTCAAAAAAGGATGAAAAGAGCCATAGTATAGTATGTCAAAAAAGTCATGGTATAGTATGTAAAAAAAGCTATAGTATAGTATGTCAAAAAGTCATGTTATAGTATGTCAAAAAAGTCATAGTATAGTATGTAAAAAAAGTAATAGTATAGTATGTATAAAAAGGGATGAAAAAAGACACAGTATAGTATGTCAAAAAAGTCATTGTATAGTATGTCAAAAAAGCTATAGTATAGTATGTCAAAAACGTAATGGTATAGTATGTCAAAAAAGCTATAGTATAGTATGTCAAAAAAGTCATGGTATAGTATGTCAAAAAAGTCATAGTATAGTACGTCAAAACAGTCATAGTATAGTATGTATAAAAAGGATGAAAAAGACAGTATAGTATGTAAAAAAAAGGATGAAAAAAGACACAGTATAGTATGTCAAAAAAGCTATAGTATAGTATGTCAAAAAAGCTATAGTATAGTATGTTTAAAAAGGGATGAAAAAAGACACAGTCCAGTATGTCAAAAAAGGATGAAAAAAGACACAGTATAGTATGTCAAAAAAGTCATAGTATAGTATGTCAAAAAAGGGATGAAAAGAGCCATAGTATAGTATGTCAAAAAAGTCATGTTATAGTATGTCAAAAAAGCTATAGTATAGTATGTCAAAAAGTCATGTTATAGTATGTCAAAAAAGTCATAGTATAGTATGTCAAAAAAGTCATGTTACAGTATGTCAAAAAAGTAATAGTATAGTATGTATAAAAAGGGATGAAAAAAGACACAGTATAGTATGACAAAAAAGGATGAAAAAAGACAAAGTATAGTATGTCAAATAAAAGCTATAGTATAGTATGTCAAAAAAGTCATAGTATAGTATGTCAAAAAAGGGATGAAAAGAGTCATAGTATAGTGCGTCGAAAAAGTCATAGTATAGTATGTCAAAAAAGCTATAGTATGGTATGTCAAAAAAGTCATAGTATAGTATGTCAAAAAATCTATAGTATAGTATGTCAAAAAAGTCATGGTATAGTATGTCAAAAAAGTCATAGTATAGTATGTCAAAAAAGCTATAGTAAAGTATGTCAAAAAAGTCATAGTATAGTATGTCTAAAAAGTCATAGTATAGTATGTCAAAAAAGCTTTAATATAGTATGTCAAAAAGGTCATAGTATAGTATGTCAAAAAAGTCATAGTATAGTATGTCAAAAAAGTTATAGTATAGTATGTCAAAAAAGTCATAGTATAGTATGTCAAAAAAGCTATAGTATAGTATGTCAAACAAGTCATAGTATAGTAAGTCAAAAAAGCTATAGTATAGTATGTCAAAAAAGTCATAGTATAGTATGACAAAAAAGTGATGAAAAGAGTCATAGTATAGTGCGTCAAAAAAGTCATAGTATAGTATGTATAAAAAGAGATGAAAAAAGACACAGTATAGTATGTCAAAAAAGTCATAGTATAAAAAAGACAAAGTATAGTATGTCAAATAAAAGCTATAGTATAGTATGTCAAAAACGTCATGGTATAGTATGTCAAAAAAGCTATAGTATAGTATATCAAAAAAGTCATGGTATAGTATGTCAAAAAAGTCATAGTATAGTATGTCAAAAAAATCATAGTATAATACGTCAAAAAAGTCATAGTATAGTATGTATAAAAAGGGACGAAAAAGACAGTATAGTATGTCAAAAAAGGATGAAAAAAGACACAGTATAGTATGTCAAAAAAGCTATAGTATAGTATGTATGAAAAGGGATGAAAAAAGACACAGTCCAGTATGTCAAAAAAGGATGAAAAAAGACACAGTATAGTATGTCAAAAAAGTCTTAGTATAGTATGTCAAAAAAGCTATAGTATAGTATGTCAACAAAGTCATAGTATAGTACGTCAAAACAGTCATAGTATAGTATGTATAAAAAGGATGAAAAAGACAGTATAGTATGTAAAAAAAAGGATGAAAAAAGACACAGTATAGTATGTCAAAAAAGCTTTAGTATAGTATGTCAAAAAAGCTATTGTATAGTATGTTTAAAAAGGGATGAAAAAAGACACAGTCCAGTATGTCAAAAAAGGATGAAAAAAGACACAGTATAGTATGTCAAAAAAGTAATAGTATAGTATGTCAAAAAAGGGATGAAAAGAGCCATAGTATAGTATGTCAAAAAGTCATGTTATAGTATGTCAAAAAAGTCATAGTATAGTATGTCAAAAAAGTCATGGTATAGTATGTCAAAAAAGTAATAGTATAGTATGTATAAAAAGGGATGAAAAAAGACACAGTATAGTATGTCAAATAAAAGCTATAGTATAGTATGTCAAAAAAGTCATAGTATAGTATGTCAAAAAAGCTATAGTATAGTATGTCAAAAACGCCATGGTGTAGTATGTCAAAAAAGCTATAGTATAGTATGTCAAAAAAGTCATAGTATAAAAAAGACAAAGTATAGTATGTCAAATAAAAGCTATAGTATAGTATGT
>NW_023265898.1:0-972 GCF_013103735.1 Etheostoma cragini
CCCGGTCCGGCCCTAACCCCGGTCCGGCCCTGTCCCCGGTCCGGCCCTGTCCCCGGTCCGGCCTGAAGGATGCCGGTCCGGCCCTGTCCCCGGTCCGGCCCTGTCCTGACTCTTCTTCTCCTCCCATCATTTTAACGAGCGTTCAGATCAGATTCTGCGTCTCATTTCTTCCAGTTTCCGTTGTCTTCATCTTCGTCCTGAACGTCCGAGGTTTCTGTCTCTGCGTCCGTCCAGTCATCGTCCTAACCAACCAATTAACTAACCAATTAACTAACCAACTAACCAACTAACCAACCAATTAACTAACTAGCTGTCCTGCCTAGACGCCGCCGGTCTGGCCCTGGACCCGGGGTCAGTCTGACTGTGAGATGTCTCCGTGGCTGTCCGTCCCGTCTCACATTCTCCCGTCTCCCCCCCCCCGATGAGTGCAGGTGTCTCCTATCGGGTGACACGTGACACCGGAGCCTGCCCGGCGATGAGAGGCCGTCCCCCGCCGCCCGTTGGCATGGCGATGACAGAGAGGGACGCCGGGACGTGTCCTCCGAGCTCCGACCCAGCCGAGGCCGCGCGGCGTCGTTATCTAGTTTTAATTATGATTTAATATCCAGGGGACGTGTAATTAATATAGTATAATAGAAATAATACTTTCTATAATTATAAGTTATGTTTTAATTTAATTGAATTATTATAATTATTAATTATGCGTCTCCGGGACATTTAATTAATGAACGTTTTTCTGACTCTTTTGAAATTTCGGTGAGTTTTTCCCATATTTGTAAAGCTGTGTTTTTGACATTTTTGTCATTTTTTTGTTTTCATTTGTTCACATTTTAGTTTCTTTAATTAACATTTTTCTTTTTTTTTTACATTTCTTCTTCTTCAGTTCTTCATCAGTTACTTTATCGAGTCAAAATTAGAAATTAAATCCTTTTTTATCAACGTCACCGTGGTCGTCTTTTTCGACCCTTTTGT
>NW_023265898.1:983-3525 GCF_013103735.1 Etheostoma cragini
CCCCCCCCCCCCCCCGATGTTTTTGTCACTTTGTCGACTTTTTCGGAGCCTTTTGATATTTTGGTTTTTTTCACCACATTTTGAAAACTTTTTCTTTTACATTTGTCACATTTTTTGAACTTTTTGACTTTCTTTTTACATTTGTCACAATTTCTTTTATCAGTTGTTTTTTCTCCAAATGTTATAAAATTGACACAAAAAAAAATCCCATGAAAGCATCAAAAATATTTAGAATAATAAAATATTAAAAACATCATAAGCATCAAAAATATCAAAAACATCAGAAAACATAAAAAACATAAAAAACATAAAAAACATAAAAAACATAAAAAACATAAAAAACATCGAAAACATAAAAAAGCATCAAAATTATCAAAAACATTAAAAAGGAAAAAAAGTTAAAAAAAAGCAGAAATTATGAATTATTTTGACTAATAATAATAATCCCTAACCCTAAAATCAGAGGAATGAAAGAGATCAGTCGGATCATAAAGAGTCTTTTTTTTTGTCGCTTTTTTAAACATTTCTGTCGTTCTTTTCAACGTTTTTTAAAAATATATTTTTATTTCTGGTCAATAAACTTCCCTGAAATGAGAATATTCCTAATTTTTGAGTTTGAAAAGAAGCTGAAATGATGAATTATTTCCTTTAATAACTGAGATCTCCGACTGTTTTTTGTGGAAATTCAGATTTACAATAATTTCAAATTATTATTTTTTTCAGAAGCTTAAAATTTATATTTACTTTTGTTGATTTTTTGTTGTTTTATTCGATCTCATCGAACTGCCAAAAAATCAACAAAAGTAAATATTAATTTTAGCTGTAAAGCCGCGATATTTCGGGGCAATTCGGTCCTAAAAAATCCATATTTCTCATATTTATATATTTACATATTTATATATATATATATATATTTACATATTTCTCATATGTATATATTTATACATTTATATTTATATATTTCTCCTATTTATATATTTATACATTTATATTTACATATTAACATATTTATAGATTTATACATTTATATTTATATATTTATATTTACATATTTACATATTTATAGATTTATATTTACATGTTTACATATTTATAGATTTATAGATTTAAACATTTATATTTATATATTTAAATAACGAGCCAGAACAACACGAGGGTAAAAGTATCTTAAAGTATAAATACACGTAGATTAAAGTCAATGTTGACATTTAATTAAATTAGCAAAACAAGCAGAGAATCTGACAGATATTAAATATTATTAATAATAAATAATTACGGAGCATTTTGATCAGTTTCTTATTTTAAAGGTTAAACTCTGAAAAAAAAATTAAAAAGTCACAAAGAGTGATTTATTCCCTCTTTCTGAAATGAGTTGATAAATAAACAACAACGATGTTTTTATTGTTTTAATAAATGTTTTCTGTTATTGTTATTATTAAACGTCTTCACTGACCAATAAGATCGCATGAAATCCTCCTTTAATAATAAAAACAACTTTAGGAATAAACGTGGTAATTCATCTCTAATTTAACACATTTTAAACAAAGAGATTTATTTAAATGATCCGTTTTTATCTATTTCATATTTTCATGTTTTGATCGTTTTTATCAGCGTTTAAAAAAAAACTTATTTTCGTTTTTGTATTTTTTTCACTTTTTTGACGTTTGTTTATTTTGTTTTTGTCTCTTTTGTTATTCTGCGTCTTAATTTCATCATTTTTTTCGTTTTTCTTGATTTTTTTCTACTTTTTTGTAATATCTGGCAATGTTTTTTCACTTTTTTTCTGTGTTTGTTTATTTATTTTCGTTTTTTTGTCTGTTTTTACGCATTAAAAAAAAGTTTTTGTTGCTTTTTCCAACGTTATTTTGTCATAAAAGAAGCGTAAATAAGAGTTAAGTTTGGGTTTTTTCCCGGAGGACGACTCGGGCGACTCCTCATCAGATTAACCCCCCCCCGCACGCCCCCCTCCCCCCGCACGCCTCTAATTACATGCTGGGAAAGGTGGATTACCCAGAATTCCCTAGGGATTTGATCAGACGGCGTGGAGGCCTCGGGAGAAACAGCTGATCTCAGAGAACAGGAAGGGGTTAAAGACGAGCAGCGGACCACTTCCTGTTTCTAATAAACGTCTAAATCTGAGTTTATTTAACTTTTTAACCAAATCTCCATAAACATGGATTCCCTCCGACGCTCGTCCATTTTGTTGTTCTTCTACACTCTCTTCATGTTTTTGGTGATTTTTTTCTAAAGTTTTTCGCGATGTCTTTGACGTTTTTGACGTTTTTTTATTTTTTATTTTTTTGATGTTTTTGATATTTTTTTATTTTTTTTTATTTTTGACGTTTTTGATATTTTTGACGTTTTTGATATTTTTGACGTTTTTGACGTTTTTGATATTTTTTTGCCACTTTATCTGCATTTAAAAACTAAGTTAGTTTTTTTTTCTGCGTTTTTGTATTTTTCAAGTAAGTTTTTGTCAGCTTTGTCCCCGCCCCGTCCCCCTGACCCGTCCCCCTGCAGCGTCCCCCTGCCCCGTCCCCAC
>NW_023265899.1:0-1705 GCF_013103735.1 Etheostoma cragini
TAGTATGTCGAAAAAGTTAAAAAAAATCATAGTATATATGTCGAAAAAGTCAAAAAGTCATAGTATAGTATGTCGAAAGTTTTTGGAAAAAGTCATAGTAGGCCTATAGCATTTTGAAAAAGTCAAAAAATGTCATAGTATAGTGTAGCTCAAAAATGTAACTTCCACATGTTCCTTTCTTCTATGTGATGCTTGTTTATTTCTATATGCTGAAATTTCTTTATGCTATACTTCTACATGATGTATTTCTATTTGCTATAATTCTATATGCTATACTTCTATTTTCTGTATTTCTATATGCTGTATATCCATATGCTGTATTTCTATATGATACAGTTCTATATTCTGTATTTCTATATGCTGTATTCACATATCCTTCTCTTGATGTATTTCTAGTTGCTATACTTCTACATGCTGTATTCATATATGCTGTAATTCTATATGCTGTATTTCTATATGCTGTATTCACATATCCTTCTACTTGATGCATTTCTAGTTGCTATACTTCTACATGCTGTATTCATATATGCTGTAGTTCTGTATGCTGTAGTTCTATATGCTGTATTTCTATGTGATGTAGTTCCAAATACTGTATTTCTATATGATATAGTTCTATATGCTGTATATCCATATGCTGTAGTTCTATATGATACAGTTCTATATGCTGTAGTTCTATATGATACAGTTCTATTTTCTGTATTTATATATGCGGTATGTCTATATGCTGTATTTACATATCCTTCTACTTGATGTATTTCTAGTTTCTATACTTCTACATGCTGTATTCATATACGCTGTAATCCTATATGCTGTATTCCTATATACTGTAGTTCTATATGCTGTAGTCTACATGCTGTATTTCTATTTGATGTAGGTCTACATGCTGTGTTTCTATGTTATGTAGCTCTATGTGCTGTATTTCTATATGCTGTATTCATGTATGCTTCTACATGATGTATTCCTATTTGCTGTATGCTGTAGTTCTATATACTGTATTTCTATGTGATGTAGTTCTGTATGATATATTTCTATGTGACGTAGTTCTATATGCTGTAGTTCTGTATGCTGTGTTTCTATATGATGTTTCTAAATGGTGTATTTCTACATGCTTTATATATAAAAACTAAAAACATTGAATATCGAAAGAAAAACATTAAATAATCAATCTTAAAGCTGCCTAACGAGTAAAGCACCAACTCATTCCTGATTGGTCGACAGCAAATTCAAAAGAATCTCCCAACAACCGTCAACAATAACATTTATTTATTTATTTATTCATACGATGAAGTTCCCTTAATGCTGAACCCTGCTGTCTAGACAACCCCCCCCCCCCCCCCCCCCCCCCCCCCCCTTTCAGTTTACAGTACAATCACTTTGTATAAACCCCCCCCCCACAGGTGTATATATAATCAGATAACAACTTGGTAGATTTGGATAAAAACATGAGAGTAAACAAGCTCACAGATTTAGTGTTTCAGGTAACGAGTATAAAGTCTGTACACCTGCTTCCTCTCTCCTAAAGGCGTCTCTTCACATTCGGGGCGTTTTCACACCTGTAGCTCTGTGTGGTGTCACACCTGTTTGGTGTCACACCTGTAGCTCTGTTTGGTGTCACACCTGTAGCTCAGTGTGGTGTCACACCTGTTTGGTGTCACACCTGTAGCTCTGTGTGGTGTCACACCTGTTTGGTGTCACACCTGTAGCT
>NW_023265900.1:0-2434 GCF_013103735.1 Etheostoma cragini
ACACGACGAGACACAACGAGGCACAACAAGAAAAAACAGGAAGATCAGGTCAGCTGGGCGGGGGGGGGTCAGTCGTTATGAATGAGTGAATGCACGAATGAATAGAGGAATGGATGAATGAATGGATGAATGGATATATGAATGAATGAGTGAATGCACGAATGAATAGAGGAATGGATGAATGAATGGATGAATGGATATATGAATGAATCCATGAATGCAAGAATAAATGAATGCATGAATGCAAGAAAAAATGAATGCATGAATGCATGAATAAATGAATGCATTGATGAATGATTGAATGCATGAATGAATGAATGAGAAGATGAATGAATGGATGAATAATTGAATGAATGAATGACCGACCTTGTGAGAAGACGTTGTTGACGGCGAGGGCGTCCGAGGGTCTCAACAGCACGCGTCCATGGCGACCGGGACTTCCTGCCGCCGGCTGCAGAGACTTCACGGCTTCGTCCAGCGAGTCCTGCTGCTGGACGTGGACGTCAAACTCGGACTGGTAGTAGGCCACCACGCCCGCCCCCCCCCCGCCGTCGTCCTCGCTGCACGCACACACACACACACACACACACACACACACATACACAGACACAGACACACACACACACACACACACACATAAAGTATGAATTAAATAATATGAATGGTATTAGAACGCGTAACGGTGGGCCGGACTTCTTTGGGAACCTTTCCCGCCCCAGAGAGAGGGGTGCCTAGGCACTATCTGAGGGTATAATGTACTACTTGAGAGTATAATGTACTACCTGAGAGTATAATGTACTACCTGAGGGTATAATGTACTATCTGAGGGTATAATGTACTATCTGAGGGTATAATGTACTATCTGAGAGTATAATGTAGTATCTGAGAGTATAGTGTACTATCTGAGGGTATAATGTACTACTTGAGAGTATAATGTACTACCTGAGAGTATAATGTACTACCTGAGGGTATAATGTACTATCTGAGGGTATAATGTACTATCTGAGAGTATAATGTAGTATCTGAGAGTATAATGTACTATCTGAGGGTATAATGTACTATCTGAGGGTATAATGTACTATCTGAGAGTATAATGTACTACCTGAGAGTATAATGTACTATCTGAGGGTATAATGTACTACCTGAGAGTATAATGTACTATCTGAGGGTATAATGTACTACCTGAGAGTATAATGTACTATCTGAGAGTATAATGTACTACCTGAGAGTATATTGTACTATCTGAGAGTATAATGTACTATCTGAGAGTATAATGTAGTATCTGAGAGTATAATGTACTATCTGAGAGTATAATGTACTATCTGAGAGTATAATGTAGTATCTGAGAGTATGATGTACTATCTGAGAGTATAATGTACTATCTGAGAGTATAATGTACTAACTGAGAGTATAATGTAGTATCTGAGAGTATAATGTACTATCTGAGAGTATAATGTACTAACTGAGAGTATAATGTACTAACTGAGAGTATAATGTAGTATCTGAGAGTATAATGTAGTATCTGAGAATATAATGTACTAACTGAGAGTATAATGTACTAACTGAGAGTATAATGTAGTATCTGAGAGTATAATGTACTATCTGAGAGTATAATGTAGTATCTGAGAGTATAATGTAGTATCTGAGAGTATAATGTACTAACTGAGAGTATAATGTACTATCTGAGAGTATAATGTAGTATCTGAGAGTATGATGCGTACCTGAAGGCGTGGACCGTGGAGCCTTTAAAGGATTTGGCCAGAACAGAGTTCTTGGAGTAAATCAGTTTTAGCTGAAAGACAAAAAGCTCAGATATAAATAAATATGAATATATATATTTATACATTGTATATGAAGAGATGCTGCAAAGCTGTGAGTCGGGGGGGAAGGAACAAAGAAAAATACAATAGTACAATAGAAATAATCCTTAAACCAACATTTTATTGTTGTTGTTGTTTTAATAAAGTTTTTATCTGTGTTTATTGTTTTGGGCATATTCTGTATATATTCAGCTATTAATTATTAATTATGCTTTTTATTGTCTGCTGTTCTCTGTCCTACAGGTCGGATATGACTGATGTACGGAAACAACTACAACTTTTTACATATTTTTAATGTTGACATTTTCGGCGCTTATTTCGACGGCTCCTTTTTTGTGACAAAAAAAACAAACAAAAAACGGGTCAATCTGTCCCAAGGAAGGACAACATGAGGACAATATAAAAAAGACAAAGGAAAAGGGTTCTGCATGCTGGGTTCTCCAAATAATAATCATTATATAAATATAATAATCATTATAATTATTATAAATATAATAATCATTATAATTCTGATGCTAAAAAGAAAGTCTTAGTCTCTTTATGTGGTGATAGAAGCCCTGATGTCTCTCTAGACTGACTGCTTTACTGTGGCGGGGGGGGGGGGGGGGGGGGGG
>NW_023265901.1:0-1105 GCF_013103735.1 Etheostoma cragini
ATATTTATCAAACACGGTCTTAATTGACTTCTTAAACTTAATGTCTCTTATAGTGTTGGTTGAAAAAATGTTCAAAACATGGTTTGGAGTCCGCCCATTTACTCTTGTGAATGTGGAATTTTTCCCAATAACGAGATGACTTGAATAAAAAGGACCAACATCTCGATCCTTCTCACTGTCTTCAAAGCAAAATCAGAGTATCTTAATCTTCAAATTGAAGTGATTGACGGGGTTCCGTCTGATAAAATATGTTGAACAACAATCCCAAATACCAAAAAACCTGAAGGCACAAAACACCGGGACAAAGCTGCCGTCAAAACGCAAAAGACCTCCGGAGACACTCACCAAGACGTACGTGTCCTGCTCGTGCTTCTTCCTGTGCATGTGGACATCTGTGGAAGAAGAAGAAGAAGAAGAAGAAAAGATGGTGGTGAATGTGATCGTTAACACTGTTCTGCTATTTACCCCAATAGACTAGACTAGACTAGATTAGATTCAACTTTATTGTCATTACACAGGTACAAGGTAACAGAATGCAGTTTAGGTCTGACCAGAAGTGCAATAGCAGCTGGTGCAGGATATACACTGGTTCCATATCTACAGGACATGGATATGTACTGAATAAATATAGAAATTAATACTACTATAAACAGAATTTTACAGAAACAAGGGTCCAAGCGGCTAAATGAGTTTCCTCAGGAGGGGGGGGGGGGGGGGGGGGGGGGGGGGGGGGGGGGGGGGGGGGGGGGGGGGGGGGGGGGGGGGGGGGGCTGGCAGGTCCTGTCCCTGACCTGCTTTGGTCTTGACCCTGGACCTGTTTTTTGAAGGAGATATGGTGAGAAGGTCACTCATCCGAGAGGAGCTCGGAATTAAACCGCTGATCCTTCACGTCGAAAAGGAGCCAGTTGAGGTGGTTCGGGCATCTGGTAAGGATGCCTCCTGGGGGGTCCCTAGGGAGGTGGTCCAGGACGTCCAGCTGGGAGGAGGCCTTGAAGAGGACCCAGGACTAGGTGGAGGGACGACCAGCTGAGAGGAGGCCTCGGGGAAGACCCAGGACTAGTTGGAGGGACGTCCAGTTGGGAGGAGGCCTCGAGGAAGACCCAGG
>NW_023265902.1:0-1724 GCF_013103735.1 Etheostoma cragini
AGCCTGCAAAATATTAAAAATATACAATTTATTAGACTTTCTAGGCCTTAATTTTAAAATCCTATATCAGAATGGTCCGAACTTACCTGATTGATCCAATGGATATGTAGTGTCTTACTCATAATTTGAATAAACCTAGCATAACAGTAGGAATCCATTTTAGACTGGCATGAAGGAGAGTTAAATATGCCTTTAACAGCCTAACAAAAAGCGTCAATATAACGTTGCTTTTAAGCCCTTAATTTTGAAACCGTACATGAGAATGATCTGACATTACCTGACAGACACACTGGATAGGTGGTGTCTCCCCCAGACTTCGATTGAAGCTGGAAAACTTCAAGATTCCTTTTTAGAGTAGCCTGAACAAGAGAAAAATTTGCCTTTAACAGCCTGCAAAATATTAAAAATATACAATTTATTAGACTTTCTAGGCCTTAATTTTTAAATCCTATATCAGAATGGTCCTAAATTACCTGAGTGATCCAATGGATATGTAGTGTCTTACCCATAATTTGAATGAACCTGGCATAACAGTAGGAATCCATTTTAGAGTGGCATGAAGGAGAGTTAAATATGCCTTTAACAGCCTAACAAAAAGCGTCAATATAACGTTGCTTTTAAGCCCTTAATTTTGAAACCGTACATCAGAATGCTCTGAAATTACCAGACAGAAAAACTGGATAGGTGATGTCTCCCCCAGACTTTGAATGAAGCTGGCATAACGTCAGGATTCCATTTTAGAGTAGCCTGAACAAGAGAAAAATATGCCTTTAACAGCCTGCAAAATATTTAAATTTTAACATTTAGTAGAGATTCTAGGCTTTAATTTTAAAGTCCTACATCAGAAGGATCTGAAATTAAATGTGAGAAACACTGGATAGGTGATGTCTCCCCCAGACTTGGATTGAAGCTGGCATAACTTCAAGATTCCTTTTTAAAGTAGCCTGAACAAGAGAAACATTTGCCTTTAACAACCTGCAAAACATTTAAATTATACCATTTATTAGACCTTCTAGGCCTTAATTTTAAAATCCTATATCAGAATGGTCCTAAATTACCTGAGTGATCCAATGGATATGTAGTGTCTTACTCATAATTTGAATAAACCTAGCATAACAGTAGGAATCCATTTTAGACTGGCATGAAGGAGAGTTAAATATGCCTTTAACAGCCTAACAAAACTCGTCAATATAGCTTTGCTTTCAAGCCCTTAATTTTAAAACCGTACATCAGAATGTTCTGAAATTACCTGTGAGACACACTGCATAGGTGATGTCTCCCCCAGACTTGGATTGAAGCTGGCATAACTTCAAGATTCCTTTTTAGAGTAGCCTGAAGAACAGAAAAATATGCCTTTAAGAGCCTGCAAAATATTTAAATTTTAACATTTAGTAGAGATTCTAGGCTTTAATTTTGAAACAGTATTTCAGAATGCTCTGACATTACCTGACAGACACACTGGATAGGTGGTGTCTCCCCCAGACTTCGATTGAAGTTGGCATAGCTTCAGGATTCCTTTTTAGAGTAGCCTGAACAAGAGAAAAATTTGCCTTTAACAGCCTGCAAAATATTAAAAATATTCAATTTATTAGACTTTCTAGGCCTTAATTTTAAAATCCTATATCAGAATGGTCCTAAATTACCTTAGTGATCCAATGGATATGTAGTGTCTTACCCATAATTTGAATGAACCTGGCATAACAGTAGGAATCCATTTTAGAGTG
>NW_023265903.1:0-3209 GCF_013103735.1 Etheostoma cragini
CCTCCTAACCCCGGGTCCCCTCCTAACCCCGGGTCCCCTCCTAAGCCCCGGGTCCCCTCCTAAGCCCCGGGACCCCTTACAATAAAGTCCCTTTTATTGATTTGTTTTATCTTTTTCTTACGTTTTTGTCCCTTTTTCTTCAATGTACTTTTTTGACGTTGTCAACACTTCGTAACACTAATTTATTAACTTTAGTTTTGCATTATTTTTGGAATTTAATTTGATTTTAATTTGGAATTCATGTTAAACTAAAAGGATGTTCCTCTTTAACTAAAAGCTCTATCTCTGTGTTGTTCCCATCAGTCACCAAGACATTAAAAACATGGAGGAAAGGTCCAGGTTGAAAAAATAAGACATTATTACCATTAAAGTGTGGTGAGTGTGTGTTTGTGATATAAATTAGAATAAAATTTTGCTATGTTGCATCTTTTTCTGGAAATGTTTCTCTCACAACCGAACTACATATATTGTATAAAATGAAGATGAATATTAAACCTCGTGTTGTCTTCCCGTCAAAATCAGCACTTTGGTTGCTGCTTTTGATCAAAGTTTTTAACTTTTTCTTATGTTTTTGTCCCTTTTTTCAACACTTCTGACGTTGAATGATTTGTTGACTCACTGAATGTTTGTCTAAAGTCAGTGTGTGTGTCTGTGTGTGTGTGTGTGTGTTTCTGTGTCTGTGTGTGTGTGTGTCTGTGTGTGTGTGTGTCTGTGTGTGTGTGTGTGTGTGTGTCTGTGTGTGTTGTGTGTGTGTGTGTGTGTGTGTTTCTGTGTGTCTGTCTCTATATGTTTGTGTGTGTGTGTGTGTGTGTGTGTCTGTGTGTGTTGTGTGTGTGTGTGTGTGTGTGTGTGTCTGTGTGTGTGTGTGTCTGTGTGTGTGTGTGTCTGTGTGTGTTGTGTGTGTGTGTGTGTGTGTGTGTCTGTGTGTGTGTGTGTCTGTGTGTGTTGTGTGTGTGTGTGTGTGTGTTTCTGTGTGTCTGTCTCTATATGTTTGTGTGTGTGTGTGTGTGTTACTGTGTGTCTGTCTCTTTGTGTGTGTGTGTGTGTTAATGTGTGTCTGTCTCTATATGTTTGTGTGTGTGTGTGTGTGTGTTACTGTGTGTCTGTCTCTGTGTGTGTGTGTGTTTTTTCGGCAGACAGACATAGAAAGAATCGGTGCAGATAAAAGTTGTTTTATTCAGTTTTCATACACTGAAAAAACTCAGATTTTACCCAGCATGCAACTAAACGTACCGGCGGACCGTACTGGATGGATACAGCATTCAACATACAACATACAACATACAACATACAACATATAACATATAACATACAACATACAACATATAACATATAACATACAACATACAACATACAACATATAACATATAACATACAACATACAACATATAACATATAACATACAACATACAACATATAACATATAACATATAACATACAACATATAACATATAACATACCACATATAACATATAACATATAACATACAACATACAACATATAACATACCACATATAACATATAACATATAACATACAACATACAACATATAACATACCACATATAACAACATTATAAAGACTTCATTCTTCACTAAACATTGTCCTAACTGTGTATACATCCATTAAAACATGCAGGTGTATTTCTTATTTTGTTATTATTATTATTATTATTACAAATGGTATAAACGAAATGAATGTGATGAAAAGGTTCCACTTAATATTCCTGTTGTCCCGGAGTCAAATAAAATCTAAAGTTCTTTAAAAATTAAATCGTGAACAGGGTAAAAGGAGATCGTGATTTTATAATAATTAACGGTGAATGCGTCTTTCAAAATAAAAGCCCGATGCCAACGCTTTGGGAAAAGCAAGGAGACAAAAACCTTGAAAAAAAGCAACAAAAAGATTGAAAACGGGACAAAACCCATAAAGGGAAAAGTGATATAAGAAAAGTCAAAAGTGATAAAAAAAGAGTGAAAAAGAGATACGAAAAGAGTCAAAAGTGATAAAAAAGAGTCAAAAGTGACAAAAAAATAATCAAAAGTGATTAAAAAAAGTCAAAAAGAGATTAAAAAAAGAGTCAAAAACATTAAAAAAATGACGAAAAGTGATAAAAAAAAAGAGTCAAAAAGAGATAATAAAAGAGTCAAAAGTGATGAAAAAAGAGTCAAAATTGACTAAAAAAGAATCAAAAAGAGATATTAAAAGAGTCAAAAGTGATTTAAAAAAGAGTCAAAATGAGATTAAAAGTGGTCAAAAAGAGATTTAAAAAAGAGTCAAAAGTAAAAAAAAAGAGTCAAAAGAGATAAAAAAAAGTCAAAAGTGATAAAAGAAACAGTGAAAAAGAGATAAAAAAGAGTCAAAAGTGATAAAAAAGAGTCAAAAAGAGATAAAAATAAATCTTAAGAGATAGAAAAAGAGTCAAAAGTGATAAAAAAATGAGTCAAAAGTGAAAAAAAAATAATCAAAAGTGATAAAAAAAAAGTCAAAAAGAGATAATAAAAGAGTCAAAGGTGATAAAAAAAAAGAGTCAAGTGATAAAAAAGTAAAAAAGAGATGAAAAAAAAATTGTCAAAAGAGATAAAAAAAGAGTCAAAAAGAGATAAAAAAGAATCATTTCTTAAATTATGGTTGTGTTTTAAAAAAAGAAAAAATTGTCACTTTTTCCGATTTTCTTGGTCACTTCAGCGTTTAAAAAAATTGTTTTTGTTGATTATTTTCCTGCTTTTTTGAAGATTCTTTGCAACTTTCTTTTGTCAAAAATCCGATATAGAAAGTTTTTGTAAACGGGTCAAATCTGCCCCAAGGACAACAGGAGGGGTAAATCTGACCCGGGACAACAGGAGGGGTAAATCTGACCCGGGACAACAGGAGGGGTAAATCTGACCCGGGACAACAGGAGGGGTAAATCTGACCCGGGACAACAGGAGCAGTAAATCATACCTGTGATAATCATCTAAAACGCTTTTAAAGAGATTAATGGACGTAAACGTTGAACTGCATCTGTCCGTTATGTCTTCGGTCCTCTTCTTTAAAACAAACCCCAACTTCTTCTCTCTGTGGACAGAAGACATTCAACAGCTGCAGCATTTAATTTAAAGTAAATTAAATTAAATTAAATGATGTATCTGTTGGTGGAGATATGCTGCTCTATATACGCTAAAAGTAGTGATTATTTACATGGAGTCTGGTGGAGATATGCTGCTCTAT
>NW_023265904.1:0-1593 GCF_013103735.1 Etheostoma cragini
CCCATATTATTATTAAAGGGCCCATATTATTATTAAAGGGCCCATATTATTATTAAAGGGCCCATATTAATATTAAAGAGCCCATACTATAATTAAAGGGCCCATATTATTATTAAAGGGCCCATATTATTATTAAAGGGCCCATATTATTATTAAGGGGCCCATATTATTATTAAAGGGCCCGTATTAATATTAAAAGGGCCCATATTATTATTAAAGGACCCATATTATTATTAAAGGGCCCATATTGTTATTAAAGGGCCCATATTGTTATTAAAAGGGCCCATGTTATTATTTAAAGGGCCCATATTATTATTAAAGGGCCCATATTACTATTAAAGGGCCCATATTATTATTAAAGGGCCCATATTATTATTAAAGGGCCCATATTATTATTAAAGGGCCCATATTAATATTAAAGGGCCCATATTATTATTAAAGGGCCCATATTGTTATTAAAAGGGCCCATGTTATTATTTAAAGGGCCCATATTATTATTAAAGGGCCCATATTGTTATTAAAAGGGCCCATGTTATTATTTAAAGGACAATATTACTATTAAGGGCCCATATTATTATTTAAAGGACAATATTACTATTAAGGGCCCATATTATTATTAAAGGGCACATATTAATATTAAAGGGCCCATATTATTATTAAAGGGCCCATATTATTATTAAAGGGCCCATACTATTATTAAAGGGCCCATATTAATATTAAAAGGGCCCATATTATTATTAAAGGGCCCATATTATTATTAAAGGCACCATATTATTATTAAAGGGCCCATATTATTATTAAAGGGCCCATATTAATATTAAAGGGCCCCTATTATTATTAAAGGGCCCATATTAATATTAAAGGGCCCATATTAATATCAAAGGGCCCATATTATTATTAAAGGCACCATATTATTATTAAAGGGACCATATTATTATTAAGGGGCCCATACTATTATTAAAGGGACCATATTATTATTAAAGGGTCCATATTATTATTAAAGGGACCATATTACTATTAAAGGGCCCATATTATTATTAAAGGGCCCATATTATTATTAAAGGGCCCTTATTATTGTTAAAGGGCCCGTATTATTATTAAAGGGCCCATACTATTATTAAAGGGACCATATTACTATTAAAGGGCCCATATTATTATTAAAGGGCCCATATTATAATTAAAGGGCCCATACTATTATTAAAGGGCCCATATTAATATTAAAGGGCCCATATTCTGCTCATCTTTGGGTCAATAATTTTTTTATTGGGTCTACCAGAATAGGTTCCCATGGTTTCATATTTTTGTCGTGCTGCTGAGACTATTTAACAGCGGCACCGTGGCTCCGTCCGGAGCCTAGCCCCGCCCCCGGTGACTGTGATTGGCTCAGAGTAATCACCTGATATGGAGCAGTAGATGAGGCGGGGGTTCACTCGGCTCAGCTGCTCGTAGCCCAGACCCATCCGGGGGAGACTCCCAGGGAGGAAGTTCTCCACCAGGACATCACACACTGCTGCTAGCTGACACACACACACACACACACACACACACACAGACAGACAGACAGACAGACAGACACACACACACACACACACA
>NW_023265904.1:1662-2814 GCF_013103735.1 Etheostoma cragini
CACACACAGACACACACACACACACACACACACACACAGACAGACAGACAGACAGACACACAGACACACAGACAGACAGACACACACACACACACACACACACACACACACACAGACAGACACACAGAGAAATACACAAACGTTTAAAACTAAAGAAATTTCTTTTTGATAGAAAGCATTTTAACATTTCTCAGAGTTAGAGACACACACACACACACACACAGACACACACACACACACACACACACACACACGCGCACACACACACTCCTACCTCCTGGATGATTCTGGCTCCTCTCGGATGTTTCAAGTCAACACAGATACTCTGGAATCAGACAATCAACCAATCAGCAGGGACACGTGTCTCTGGTCTCTGGTCTCTGCAGGGACACAGGTATCTAGTCTCTGGTCTCTGCAGGGACACATGTCTCTGGTCTCTGCAGGGACACATGTCTCTAGTCTCTGGTCTCTGCAGGGACACATGTCTCTGGTCTCTGCAGGGACACAGGTATCTAGTCTCTGGTCTCTGCAGGGACACATTTCTCTGGTCTTTGCAGGGACACATGTCTCTGGTCTCTGCAGGGACACGGGTCTCTAGTCTCTGGTCTCTGCAGGGACACGGGGATCTAGTCTCTGGTCTCTGCAGGGACACATGTCTCTGGTCTCTGCAGGGACATATGTCTCTAGTCTCTGGTCTCTGCAGGGACACATGTCTCTAGTCTCTGGTCTCTGCATGGAAACATGTCTCTGCAGGGACATATGTCTCTAGTCTCTGGTCTCTGCAGGGACACATGTCTCTGGTCTCTGCAGGGATATATGTCTCTAGTCTCTGGTCTCTGCAGGGACACATGTCTCTGGTCTCTGCAGGGACATATGTCTCTAGTCTCTGGTCTCTGCAGGGACATATGTCTCTAGTCTCTGGTCTCTGCAGGGACACATGTCTCTGGTCTCTGCAGGGACATGTGTCCTGAAACAAGCAGACTCACTTTCTTGTTGCGGTTGACGCTGAGGAAGTAAACACTCTCTGCTCCGACAAACGGGGGACCCCAGGACCTGGTGTCATCACCTGACCCTGTAACACACACACACACACACACACAGGCACAGACACACACACACACAGACACACACACACACACACACACACACACA
>NW_023265905.1:0-1478 GCF_013103735.1 Etheostoma cragini
GTGTGTTTAACAGCTTATGTTAAGAAACCAATGTAAAACTGTTGAAATGACAGAAACAAGGTTAAAACACCACAGAAACATCAGAAAAGGCCAAAACGCAGGTTTCCAGCATAGAGATGTGTGTTTAACAGCTTTTGTTAAGAAACCAATGTAAAACTGTTGAAATGACAGATACAAGGTTAAAACATCACAAAAAGATCAGAAGAGGCCGAAAGGCACGTTTCCAGCATAGAGATGTGTGTTTAACAGCTTTTGTTAAGAAACCAATACAAAACTGTTGAAATGACAGAAACAAGGTTAAAACTTCACAGAAACATTAGAAGAGGCCGAAACGCACGTTTCCAGCACGGAGATGTGTGTTTAACAGCTTCTATTAAGAAACCAATGTAAAACTGTTGAAATGAAAGATACAAGGTTAAAACATCACAAAAAGATCAGAAGAGGCCGAAACGCACGTTTAAAGCATAGAGATGTGTGTTTAACAGCTTTTGTTAAGAAACCAATGTAAAACTGTTGAAATGACAGAAACAAGGTTAAAACACCACAGAAACATTATAAGAGGCCGATACGCACGTTTCCAGCTTGCAGATGTGTGTTTAACAGCTTCTATTAAGAAACCAATGTAAAACTGTTGAAATGACAGATAGAAGGTTAAAACATCACAAAAGGATCAGAAGAGTCTTAAACGCATGTTTCCAGCATTGAGTTGTGTGTTTAAAAGCTTTTGTTAAGAAACCAATGTAAAACTGTCTAATTGACAGCTACCAGGTTAAAACATCACAAAAAGATCAGAAGAGGCCGAAATGCATGTTTCCAGCATAGAGATGTGTGTTTAAAAGCTTTTGTTAAGAAACCAATGTAATACTGTTGAAATGACAGATACAAGGTTAAAACATCACAAAAAGATCAGAAGAGGCCGAAACGCACGTTTCCAGCATAGAGATGTGTGTTTAACAGCTTTTGTTAAGAAGCCAGTGTAAAACTGTCTAAATGACAGATACAAGGTTAAAACATCACAAAAAGATCAGAAGAGGCCAAAACGCACGTTTCCAGCATAGAGATGTGTGTTTAACAGCTTTTGTTAAGAAACCAATGTAAAACTGTTGAAATGAAAGAAACAAGGTTAAAACATCACAGAAACGTTAGAAGATGCCGAAACGCACGTTTCCAGCATGGTGATGTGTGTTTAACAGCTTCTATTAAGGAACCAATGTAAAACTGTTGAAATGACAGATACAAGGTTAAAACATCACAAAAAGATCAGAAGAGGCCGAAACGCACGTTTCCAGCATATAGATGTGTGTTTAACAGCTTTTGTTAAGAAACCAATGTAAAACTGTTGAAATGACAGAAACAAGGTTAAAACACCACAGAAACATTAGAAGAGTCCGAAACGCATGATTCCAGCGAAGAGATGTGTGTTTAACAGCTTTTGTAAAGAAACCAATGTAAAACAGTTGAAATGACAGATACAAGGT
>NW_023265906.1:0-1345 GCF_013103735.1 Etheostoma cragini
GCAGGTGAGCTGGGCGGGAGGGGGCGGGGCCAGAGAGGCTGATGGGATAGCAGGTGAGCTGGGCAGGAGGGGGCGGGGTCAGAGAAAGGGAAATATCAATCACAATCGTTTTGCTGAGAATTGATATCACGATTCTCTGACTTTCTTCTCCCCCTACTGGGCAATATTATAAATTATACCTAAAAATACACTAGAATCTGGAATATTTATTTATTATTTAAGATTTAACCATTTAATTAATGTTACATTTAAATTAGTAACATGAGTTTGTCAGCTGTTTGGGCGGAGTAAGAAAAGGCCTCCATCCTAGCTCATAGCTCCTCTGAGATCCTTTCTCCATCCTCACCCATAGCTCCTCAGAGATCCCTCCTCCATCCTCGCTCATAGCTCCTCAGAGATCCCTCCTCCATCCTCGCTCATAGCTCCTCAGAGATCTCTCCTCCATCCTCGCTCATAGCTCCTCAGAGATCCCTCCTCCATCCTCGCTCATAGCTCCTCAGAGATCCTTCCAAAAATAGCGACAAAAATGTCATAAAACATGACAACCAATACATAAAAACCCAACAAAACAGTCCACCGTGTCTTCGTCTCCCTGTGCAGGCGTGGTCGTGGGCGAGGACGACTGGTCGGCCGACCCGCGGAGGAAGAGGCCGACGAAGGGCGGCAGCCGCCTCTTCATCGGCGCCGCCATCGACGGGAAGTCGGAGTACTTCCCCACGCTGTCCAGCAGGAAGCTGGTGGCGGACGAGGAGAGCGTCAACATGTTCTCGCTGGTCTACCAGGACGAGTTCGTGTCCTCGCAGATCAAGATCCCGTCCGACACGCTGTCCCTCTACCCCGCCTTCGACATCTACTACGTCTACGGCTTCTCCAGCCGCAACTACGTCTACTTCCTGACGCTGCAGCTGGACACGCAGCTCACGCAGATGGACGCCGGCGGCGAGAAGTTCTTCACGTCCAAGATCGTGCGGATGTGCTCCAACGACACGGAGTTCTACTCGTACGTGGAGTTCCCGCTGGGCTGCACCAAGGACGGCGTGGAGTACCGCCTGGTGCAGGCCGCCTTCAGGCAGCACCCGGGGCGCAGACTGGCCCACGCACTCGGCCTGGCGGAGGACGACGACGTCCTGTTCGTCGTCTTCTCACAGGTAACACGCAGCTCCCTCCTTCCTTCCTTCCTTCCTTCCTTCCTTCCTTCCTCCCTCTCTCCCTCCCTCCCTTCCTCCCTTCCTGACTATCTATCAGTAGTAGTAGATGTTGAGTGTCTCTGTCCTCCTTCCTTCCTTCCTCCCTTCCTTCCTTCCTTCCTTCCTTCCTTCCTTCCTTCCTTCCTTCCTTCCTCCCT
>NW_023265907.1:0-3832 GCF_013103735.1 Etheostoma cragini
ACACACACACACACACACACACACACACACACACACACACACACTCAGACACATACACGCAGGCCGACACACAGACAAACACACACCCGCGTGCAGGCAGACACAAACACACACACACTCACAGACACATACACACTCACTCAAACACACACGCAGGCAGACACACAGACAAACACACGCCCAGACACACACACACACAGACACACACACGTGTATTCTAACACTCATTGATTCATTTGAAAGCACTGAAACTAGCTTTGTGTTGTTGTTTAAGTGCCTCAGGTTTATACTTCCATAACTGGGACATTATAGACAATGAGTGTGTGTTTTTAAATGCACACACACACCGCACCTAACGCACAATAAATCATAGTGAACCATAATAACTTCCCAAACTTTTTAAACACACACAGGAAGGATTGAGCGGTCACGGACGGACCAGCAGAGCCCTCTAGTGGAGAGCTGAGGCTCTGGAGGAAATCCACCGCTCCCTCTCTTCCATAAAGAAATACCAGGAGCGTGGATATGTTCGGTATTTACATGATTCAGGAGTTGTACTGGTGAACAGTAATACTTAATAAATAGTAGCAGAGTATTGCACAACATGAGGACAACATTAAGACAACATGGGGACAACATGAGGACAACATGGGGACAACATGAGGACAACATGGAGACAACATGAGGACAACATAAAGACAACATGAAGACAACATGGGGACAACATGGGGACAACATGGGGACAACATGGGGACAACATGAGGACAACATGAGGGCAACATGGGGACAACATGAGGACAACATGGCGACAACATGAGGACAACATAAAGACAACATGAAGACAACATGGGGACAACATGAAGACAACATGAAGACAACATGGGGACAACATGGGGACAACATGGGGACAACATGAGGACAACATGAGGGAAAAATGAGGGAAACATAGGGACAACATGGGGAAAACAGGGGGAAAACATGAAGACAACATGAGGACAACATGAGGACAACATGAAGACAACATGAGGACAACATGGGGACAACATGGGGACAACATGAGGACAACATGGGGACAACATGAGGGTTAAGGACGGCTTGGTTATGGCTAAGGCCATTTGGCCAAAATCTAATGATTTATTATAAATGTAACTTCCGTCACCAGTGCTGATAGACAACAAAAACAACCACTGAATAGGAAAAGGGTATTTTCCAATTACCTTTGAATGCACCACGAGGCTTTGTAGACTGATAAGAAGAATCCCACTCACCTAGTTTGTAGGTCAGCACGTAGAGGACGGTCCACGGCGTGCCGGGGACAGCCAGCATCTTCCTCCACACCCTCCACGGCCGCATGGCCTCCTGCCCCCCCCGCCGGCTGCCCTCCGCCTGCAGGGTCAAAGCACAGGTTTCACCACGGTAAGATATAACATTGTAGAAGGGGGAGGAGCACATGTGACTCTCTTTAACAGACATGTCAAAGTCTTTGTATTTATTTCCCCCGTCTCTGTGTACCATGGAACATCTCCTTGTCTCAGGCAGCCAATCCCAGTGAATCATAATAACTCCTGGTCGAAGCATGCTGCGTGCTGATTGGCTCCATCAAGCAATTATTAAATTTGTACCTGCGGGCCCCTCAGGGTCTCCTCGTCCAGAACCGGGGCCCCCCACACAAACAGCGCCACGCCGGCGTACATGAACGTCAGCAGCATGAACATCCAGCTCCAGCCGGCCACGTCGATCACAGCCAGCAGCCCCCCCCCGGCAAACACCGAGCCCGCCTTGTAGCCCACCACCTGGAACACAACGTTACAGCACACTGCACACTTTAATGGGTGGGTGGGTGTGTGTGTGTCTTTGTGTGTGTTTGTTTTTGTGTCTATTTGTCTGTGTCTCAGTTCTTTTAAATCAAGGCTGAAGACCTTCCTTTTTGATGCTGCCTTTCTTTAAATTAATGCTCATTTCTTTCTTATGCTGCACTGTAACTTTTATTCTGGTGTTTTATGTGTCCTAATGTTTCTATTTTGTTTTTAACTGTCTATTCATGTGTCTTATTGATTTTTAATGCTTATGACTTTTAACTGTTTGTACTTGTGTTTTATCTGTTTTAATGGTTTTGTGTAAAGCACTTTGAATTGCCCTGTTGCTGAAATGTGCTCTACAGATAAAGCTGCCTTGCCTTGCCTTGTGTGTGAGTTTGTTTGTGTGTCTGTGTGTGTGAGTCTGTGTGTGCGTGCATACATGCTCACGTGCGCATGCACGTGAGCGTGTATGTGAGCTTGCTTGTGAGTCTGAATCAGTGTGAGAGTCTGTGCGTGTGTGTCTGTGCGTGTGTGTGTGAGTCTGTTTGTGTGTGTGTGAGTCCGTTTGTGTGTGTGTGAGTCCGTTTGTGTGTGTGTGAGTCTGTGTGTGCGTGCATGCACGCTCATGTATGCGTCTGTGTGTGTCTGTGTGAATAAGTGTGTGCATGTGCGCGTGCGTGTATGTGAGCTTGCTTGTGTGTCTGAATCCAATCCAATCCACTTTATTTGTAAAGCACATTTTACAAACACAAAGTTACCAAAGTGCTGCACAGAAAACTCAAACATACAAAACAATTAATGTAAAACATTGTAAAAACAAAATAAGACCATCTGGTTTAAAAAGATAAAAAAAATAGATAAAAATAATAAATACTAAAATACAATAAAACAGTAAGAGCCATCAGAGGACCACACAACTCACATGGAGTTAAAAGCCAAAGAATAAAAATGTGTCTTAAGACGAGACTTAAAACACTCAACTGTTGGGGCTGTTGGGACATGGGGGGGCAGAGCGTTCCAGAGTCTAGGTCCAGCCACAGAAAAGGCCCTGTCCCCCCGAGTTTTAAGTCTCGTCTTTGGGACCACAAGCTGGAGCTGGCTCTCTGACCTCAGTGACCGCGCCGGCCTATACATCTGGATGAGGTCTGAGATATATGTTGGGGCCAGTCCATTCACAGCTTTAAAAACAAACAATAAAATCTTAAAATCAATCCTAAAACGTACAGGAAGCCAGTGCAATGAAGCAAGAATTGGACTTATATGAGCGCGCTTTTTAGTTCCAGATGATTGTGAGTCTGTGTGTGTGTGAGTCTGTTTGTGTGTGTGCATGCACGCTCATGTTTGTGTGTCTGTGTGTGAGTCTGTGTGTGTTTCTGTTTATGTGTGAATCAGTGAGTGCATGTGCGTGTGCGTGCATGTGAGCTTGCTTAAATACATCACCTGTGCCGTGTTGCCGAGCCCGAGCTCCACGCGACCTTTCAACAACGCCACGGCGGCTCCGTCTACGGCGATGTCCTGGACGGACGCCAGGAGGTTCATGACCAGCAGGGTCCCCGCCACGCCCCAGATGTGGGCCTCTGGCGCCAGCGCGGCGCTGGAGAGGCACGTCAGCGCCAGCCCGGACACCGTGCCCACCAGCCAGCGCCGCTTGGTGCCCACGCGGTCCACCAGCGGCGCCCACAGCACCTTGAGGACCCATGGGAAGTAGAGGATCTTGGTGAGGCCGATGCGGGTCAGGGAGTGGCCGGCGCCGCGCAGGAAGACCGGGAGCAGGGAGGACTGGAGGCCGTACGGGACGCCCTGGACGAAGTACAGCAGGCCCAGGAAGACCAGCTTGTCATTCATGATCTCGCCCCACATGTGAGCCGCTGGTGGCGCCGACACGGCCACAGTCCATCGCTCAGGGCAACGCCAGTCGCTCGGGTCAAAGGGCGCACGCACCTCAGGGGGACCGGCTGACCCTGGAGAGCTGGAAGAGAGCGGAGTGCATGAGCGTTAGTGTGTGTGTGTGTGTGTGTGTGTGTGTGTGTGTG
>NW_023265908.1:0-1878 GCF_013103735.1 Etheostoma cragini
TGTCTCTCCTCCATCAACACCTGTCTCTCCTCCTCCATCAACACCTGTCTCTCCTCCATCAACACCTGTCTCTCCTCCATCATCACCTGTCTCTCCTCCTCCATCAACACCTGTCTCTCCACCTTGAAAAAGGTTTAGAGCTGTTCCCCCTCTACCCCTCTGGATAGAAACTAGCTTGAAACATCAAACTGCAAAGTCTGGAGGACCCAAGAGATCTCGTGAGATCTCAAGAGATCCCACTGATCAGCTGTCAGCCATTCAGCAACAGATCCAGACCTGGTGGGTGCTGACGGACAGCGACGGGTCAGGTGTTTCCTACCTGTGTGAGCCGGAGCAGCTCCTGTCCCTCGTCTCTGATTCGTCGGCAGCTGTGCTCTGTGGCTCCGCCCTCCAGCAGCGAGTCAGCTGATCGCTGCAGCAGCTGAAGCTCCGCCCATCCCTGCAGGTGCAGACAGAGACTTATCTTCCACAAGAGTTACACACACTAAATATTTATTTAAAGGTGCCCGTGTAGCTCAGCTGGTAGAGCGGGCGCCCATACGGTATATAGAGGTTTACTCCTCCTCGGCTCCGACCTGCGGCCCTTTGCTGGATGTCACCCCACCCCCCCCCATTTCATGTCTTCAGCGGTCCTATCAAAATAAAGGCCAAAAACAAATCTTTAAAATATTTATTTTCGACGCTACAGTATTTATTATTTATGTAAATAATAATATATTTCTCTACTATATATATTTATATATAGTATTATTTGTTATTTATATATTTAATACTACGAAAGGAAAAGACCAAATGTAAGACCTTGGTGAACTAAGTGTATGAGCATGAAGGCGTCTCCAGCCCAGGACGCTGGTTACTTCATTCATGTGGTTACCGTGGTAGCAGACTGAAGATGGGAGGGGGGTTCTGCAGAACCTCAACCAGTGGATTCTGTATTGGGCCGAACCCCAGAAACGTGGACTGGGCGCAGGAGAGACTGACCTGTATGATCCGCGTCATGGCGTCCATGTTGGCTCTGGCCTGGCTCACTGCAGCGTGGAGGACCATCACTCTTCTTCTCTGCTGCTCCACCAGCTGCAGGACACCTGGTTACCCAGCAACAGGCACACAACATCCATCACCTGGTTACCCAGCAACAGGCACACAACATCCATCGCCTGGTTACCCAGCAACAGGCACACAACATCCATCACCTGGTTACCCAGCAACAGGCACAAAACATCCATCACCTGGTTACCCAGCAACAGGTAAACAACATCGAAACCACATTAGAGAATAACACCAAGACAGCGCTGGCAACCTTGTAACTGGAAACACATTTAATAAGTTCATTCATTATTATACTATTATATATTAGTTGAGGAAGAGGCTCCAGCGTGTGTGTCAGACGTGATTCTCCTCCAGGGGAAACAGGGTAGAAGACGAGGATGCCACGTTTTAATTTGGCCGGGCGTTGTCACGCTGTTACTGCGTTAGCTCGGAAACCGTCTGTCCCTCTGTTTGTCTTCCTGCCTGTCTGTCTGTCTGCCTGCCTGTCTGTCTGCCTGTCTGTCTGTCTGTCTGTCTGTCTGTCTGCTTGTCTGTCTGTCTGTCTGTCTGCCTGTCTGTCTGCCTGTCTGCCTGTCTGCCTGTCTGTCTGCCTGTCTGTCTGTCCGTCCGCCTGTCTGTCTGTCTGCTTGTCTGTCTGTCTGCCTGTCTGTCTGCTTGTCTGTCTGCCTGTCTGTCTGCCTGTCTGTCTGCTTGTCTGTCTGCCTGTCTGTCTGTCTGCCTGTCTGTCTGCCTCTCTGCCTGTCTGTCTGCCTGTCTGTCTGCCTGTCTGCCTGTCTGTCTGCCTGTCTGTCTGCCTGTCTGTCTGCCTGTCTGTCTGCCTGTCTGTCT
>NW_023265909.1:0-3051 GCF_013103735.1 Etheostoma cragini
TATATATATATATATATATATATATATATATATATATATATATATATAACGCTAGAAGTAGTAAAGGTAAACCTCTTAGGTTAACATGAAACACAAATCACCATCACCAAACCCACCAGACTCCATGTAAATAATCACTACTTTTATCATCGTAAAACACATTTCCTTCAAAGTAGAAATAAACTAAATAAAACTACCAAAAGCCGTCTTGGTTCATCTTTCCACTGTTCCAGCAATCACCACTCTGGTCTGGTTGGAATAAACTCTTAATTCACCCATTTACATGTGGAGAAGAAATGCTGCTCTATACATGCTAAAAGTAGTGATTATTTACATGGAGTCTGGTGGAGATATGCTGCTCTATACACGCTAAAAGTAGTGATTATTTACATGGAGTCTGGTGGAGATATGCTGCTCTATACACACTAAAAGTAGTGATTATTTACATGGAGTCTGGTGGGTTTGGTGATGGTGATTTCTGTTTTAATGTTAAACTAAAAGGATCTTCCTCTTTAACTAAAAGCTCTATCTCTGTTGGGATCCTTTACATACTGTTGTCACACAGTTGTGTTTTCAGTGGATGAAAATAATAAAGACCAATCAGAAGGCAGAGTTGACCACGTGAGTTTATTTACAGAAACACGTTAAATACGATGCAGAATAAGAAGAAAAACTTCAGAAAGATTAAAAACACACTTTCCCCTCTCTCACACACACGTTCGCACACACACACACACACACACACACACACACACACACACACACACACTGAGCATGCAATCAGTTAATACAGTACGATATCTTAGTAGAAAAGTTGATTATTGATTATTGATTGAGCACGAACGCAGCGGACGGAAGCAGATCCCTGAATTTTGGATTTTTGGATTTTATTTATACAGAAATTAAAACATGAATGTTATTATTTCTTATTTTATTTTCTTATTCATGAATCTTGTTTTAATTTCTGTTTCTGGAAGAAAACAAACACGAGCTGCAGACTGATGCCTTTAATAATGAATTAAATAATATTAACATAAAATAAAATGAAATAATAAAAGAAAATAATACAAAAAATCATAATGAACACCAAAATATAAAGTTAAACTAATGAATGTATTTTATATGTATTGTTAATAGTTTATTTTAACACTTGTTTTACTTCCGTGTGGTTAGCTCACAGGCTAATGTTAGCATAACACCGCTATCTGTAACTTGGATTGTTTTATGTGGAAAAGTTCCCTAATTACGTTAAAATCAAGTTTAATAAAAAATAATGTTAAAAAAACTATTAAAAGGTTTGGCATCAGTCGTGGTTTTAGCATTGTTAGCATTCATAGCATTAACCACAGCTTTGTATGTTAACTTGTTGAATAAGAGCTTATTTTGTGGCCGAAGGAAGCGCTAACAACGCTAACGGCTGCTAACAATGCTAACGGTTGAAAACAACACTAACAAAGCTAATGGTTGCTAACAACGTTAACAACACTAATGGTGGCTAACAACGGGAATGGTTGCTAATGGTTGCTAACGGTTGCTAACAACGCAAACGGTTTCTAACAACGCTAATGGTTACTAACAACTGTAATGGTGGCTAACAACGGTAACGTTTGCTAATTGTTGCTAACGGTTGCAAACAACAATAACAACACTAACAACGCTAATGGTTGCTAACAACACTAATGGTGGCTGACAGTGCTAATGGTTGATAACAACGCTAATGGTGGATAACAACGGTAACGGTAGCTAATGTTTGCTAACGGTTGATAACAACGCTAATGGTGGATAACAACGGTAACGGTAGCTAATGTTTGCTAATGGTTGCTAACAACGCAAATTGTTGAAAACACAAATAACAACACTAACAACGCTAATGGTTGCTAACAACAATAACATTGCTAACGGTTGCTAACGGTTGCTAGCGGTTTCCCTCCGGCTGCTGCGTCTGTTCGTTGGAATAAAAGTGAAATCTGCTTCAAGACAAATTCTTCAGTTTGAAAAACACCAAAATAAGTCTAATAAATCTCAAAGTGTCTGAAAGGTCAAAGTGGAGTTGTTGTTGCTTTAGAAAACAGCTGTTCACTCCGCAGGCGCCATTTGGAGTCCCGACTGTATCAACACTAAATGTTAATCAAAGATCAAAGGTCAAAGGTCAATGGTCAAAGGTCAAAGGTTAGCGTTCAGGGATTGGTACACCAGACTCTGTTCAGATTTTCAGCTATTTTGTATCTGGGACTTTTCCAGGAAGATGTCCCATATTTCCTGGGAAAATCAGATTTGAAGGGTAACTGCTATGTTTGTATCAACCTGGACTCTATGTCCCATCATGCATCGGTGTGTTAGTGTCTGATGGAACTACAATCTCTGGAACTTGTCCAGTATTAAACAAGAAACAAGCAGTAATGTAACAGCCCCAAAATCACCATCACCAAACCCACCAGACTCCATGTAAATAATCACTACTTTTAGCATAATAAAACACACTTCATTCAAAGTGGACAGAAACTAAATAAAACTAATAAAAGCCGTCTTGGTTCATCTTTCCACTGTTCCACCAATCACCACTCTGGTCTGGTTGGAATAAACTCTTAATTCACCCATTTACATGTAGAGATATGATGCTCTATACACGCTAAAAGTAGTGATTATTTACATGGAGTCTGGTGGAGATATGCTGCTCTATACACGATAAAAGTAGTGATTATTTACATGGAGTCTGGTGGAGATATGCTGCTCTATACACACTAAAATGATTTCGGGGCTGTTTCATTACTGCTTGTTTCTTGTTTAATACTGGACCAGTTCCAGAGATTGTAGTTCCATCAGACACTAACACACCGATGCATGATGGGACATAGAGTCCAGGTTGATACAAACATAGCAGTTACCCTTCAAATCCGATTTTCCCAGAAAATATGGGACATCTTCCTGGAAATGTGTCAAATTCATAATAGCTGAAAATCTGAACAGAGTCTGGTGTACCGATCCCTGAACGCTAACCTTTGACCTCTGAGCCAAGATGCCAAACGGCGCCGAGATGTCGGGTAAATTAAA
>NW_023265910.1:0-1430 GCF_013103735.1 Etheostoma cragini
ACACACTACACACACACGCAGACACACGCACACACGCACACACACACACACACGCACACACACACACGCACACACGCAGACACACACACGCACACACGCACACACACACACACACACACACGCTCTGACTCTCCTGCCTGTTCATGGTAATGAAGTGTGCATCGATGACGGAGGTCAGACAGCACCAACACTGGGTGATACTAGTACACTACATTTAGCTCAACAGTACTTTCTAAGTGTACTTCTTCCAAGGTGACTTCTACCGTCCGTCTAGGGACTGCAGATGAAAATCTGCCTCTTGGCTAACTCTGGCGTATAGACAGAAATGGGCATTAATATGCACTGTCCCTGTAATAAAAACAACAATATACTGTATATACACAGTTTATTTGTATGTATGTGTGTGTGTGTATGTATAGATATCAAATTAATTGTCCTCCTCCGTCTCTTCACATCTGTCATCCAATCACAGTGAAGTACCAGTCAGAGGAACCCGTGTTCCTGTGTCTCAGACGGACGTTTTCGGGTTTGCGTCCTGAAAGCGCGTCGTCACTCGGCGTTCGTGCCGAGCAAAATCAGAATCAGAAATCAGAATCAGAAAAATACTTTATTGATCCCCGAAGGGAAACTCTGTGTTACAGTTGCTCAGATATTAGAAATATAAGAAATATAAATAAAGAAATATAAGGAGTGTGGATATTTACATAGTTAAAGGTATATTATGATACAGTATTTACATAAATAACATAATTAAGGTGTTGCAATGGTGAAAAGTAATAATAAAAAGGAAGTCCGACCGTGTACTTATACAACAAGTACCAACCCCGGTTAATTAACACCGGGTTTTCCATGCAGAGCGCTGCTGCTCCAGTTTCAGGTAGCCGGACCCCTCCAGCTGTTTCTCGGGGGACGTTAGAGAGCGCGGCACCGGTATGCAGATGAGCGCTGACCTCGGGGTCGCCCGCTCTGGTTCTCCACCCACCGCCTCACATTCAGGTCGCGACCTGCAGCGCTGCAGCCGGCTGCGGCATCTGTCAGGAGCAGGTCTACCTGAGTCCAGGTTCAGAGACTTTTCTTCTTCACGCGTCGGGGAGATATTCACGTCCGCACTTCATTTATCTGACTTACTGTGGAGCTTCGTAGTTTTTACTTTCAGTTGTTTCCTGCTTTTCTTCTTTCTTTAAAGGGTAATTTCAGTTTCTTCCCTACAGTGTTTGTGTCTAGGTGACTGATGTGACCCGGGCTGTAATGTCACCCTACAGGACAGATGTTCAGCATCGGTTAGCGCCCACTAAAGGTTCTGTTGTTGCTGAGATATGCTGCTCTATACACGCTAGAAGTAGTGAATATTACCATGGAGTCTGGTGGAGATATGCTGCTCTATACACACTAAAAGTAGTGATTATTTACATGGAGTCTGGTGGAGATAT
>NW_023265911.1:0-1820 GCF_013103735.1 Etheostoma cragini
TCAGTAAGGCCTAGTGTCACACTTCCACTAGAAACAACAAGTTGAGAGTGTTAACTTCCCAATGACCTCAGGGTCATCCCAGAGGTCAAAGCATCTGGAAACTGCAGCATGTTTTAGGGGGTAAAAATTTAGGCGAGAAAATCATATATTTTCCAGTGAATTTTAAGAGGTTTAATTATCATTAAATAGATAAGTTTTACCCAGGATGGATACTGCCCCCCCCCCCTCACTGTGGAAATCACCATAGCAACAAATTGGGACACACACACACACACACAGCTATCATAAGGCCGTGTTGTCCTCTGTGCAGGACATGTCCAACAGAGAGTAAAGTTAGCTCAGATCAGCTGTTATTGATATTAACTATACGGCCTTTACTCCACCATTGTCCATCACTATAGCAACGCAGGAGGAGGAGAAGACAACGAGAAGACAGGAAGAGGAGACAAATAAAGGAGGAGAGAAGATGAAGGGAGGAGAAGAGGTGTTATTGGTCAGCTAGCATGATGTCACGATGGACCACGCCCACCAGACTCCATGTAAATAAACAGTCATTTTAGCATCGTAACAAACCTTTTATTCAAAGTCAAGAGAAAACAAATCAAACTGTAAAAAGCTGTTTTTGTTCTTCTCTTCTCTTTCCCAACCATCACAGCTCCAGTGTTGCCGTAAATAATCACACACTGTACCAAATTACATGTGGGAGTATGTTGCTCTATACACGCTAAAAGGACAGTTTTTTAAATGGAGTCTGGTTGGTTCAGCGCTAGCTACGTCGTAGCTTCTGGGAAACAGAAAGCTCTCTGGTTGTGTGTCTCTGGTTGTGTGTCTCTGGTTGTGCCTCTGGTTGTGTATCTAGTTGTGTGTATCTGTGTGTTTCTGGTTGTCTCTGGTTGGTTGTGTGTCTCTAGTTATGTGTCTCTAGTTGTGTGTCTCTGGTTGTGTGTCTCTGGTTGTGTATCTCTAGTTGTGTGTCTCTGGTTGTGTGTCTCTGGTTGTGTGTCTCTAGTTGTGTGTCTCTGGTTGTGTGTCTCTGGTTGTGTGTCTCTAGTTGTGTGTCTCTGGTTGTGTATCTCTGGTTTTTATGGTTAACTTTGTTTTCAGTTTCTGTCTCTACACAAATCCTCATGTTGATGTTCAGACGGTTCAGAGAGAGTTCAACACACACTCACCCACACACACAGACACTCACACACACACTCACCCACACACACAGACACTCACACACACACTCACCCACACACACACACACTCACACACACACACACAGACACCCACACTGTTGAGAGAAAATTCTGTGGGACGTGAAAGAGAAAAATGTTGAGAATGGAAACTGACAACGAGATGATGTATCACTGCTGACGCTGCGTATGTGTGTGTGTGTGTGTGTCTGTGTGTGTCTGTGTGTGTGTGTGTTTGTCTGTGTGTGTGTGTGTGTGTATCAGAAGTCATTAATCCTTGTCTCTCTGATCATTAACATAATGAGAGTCTATGGCTGACAGATCTGCTGATAGCAACTCCATTAACACACACACACACACATAGAGACACACACACAGAAATATGCAGGAAATGAGCTCGAGGTGAGTTCAAGTGAAAATGAACCTAAGTGATAATAATGTTGGTTTTTAAAAAAGAGTGTTATGTTTTCCTGAGGACCCTGAAGGCAGCAGTTCTGCTCTGATAATAAAGCCTCTGTATGTTTTCTTTCTCCAGAATTTTCCGTCCGAGCTGCACGTTTGGCTGCAAGACGACGACAGACTGACTCTGCAGGGACACACACACACACACACACACACACACACACACACACACACACA
>NW_023265912.1:0-1420 GCF_013103735.1 Etheostoma cragini
GTGTGTGTGTGTGTCTAGAAAATATATGTGTGTGTGTGTGTCTAAAAATGTTTCTATAAAGTGTGTGTGTGTGTGTGTGTGTCTAGAAAATATATGTGTGTGTGTCTAAAAATGTTTCTATAAAATGTGTGTGTGTGTGTGTGTGTGTGTGTTTAAAAATGTTTCTATAAAATGTGTGTGTGTGTGTGTGTGTGTGTGTGTGTGTCTAGAAAATATATGTGTGTGTGTGTGTGTAAAAATGTTTCTATAAAATGTGTGTGTGTGTGTGTGTGTGTGTGTCTAAAAAATATATTTGTGTGTTTAATAAATATATATGTGTGTGTGTGTGTGTGTTGACTTTAAAATGTGTCTGTGTGTCTATGTATGTATGTATGTGTGTGTCTAAAATATATATGTGTGTGTGTGTGTGTGTGTCTACATATTTGCTAGGATGAAAAACCTTAAGATTAAAATAGTCTTTTACAAGAGTGTCCTGGCAATATAATGTTTTGTGTTTATATGTTTGTGTTTGTGTAAATTAAATGTTATTTTGGTCATATTTTAAAAACAGGTTGTGGTACCGGGTTTCGTCATCGGGTTAAACGTTGGGAAGAGTCGACGGTTACCAGCAGACAACTGAAGCTGATCATCCCCCCAGTGGTTCCTGACAAGAAGGTATTTAAAGTTAATTGTAATGTTCAATATTTAATGCAAAATTTAGATTTATATTGACCAAATCTTTCTCTTTACAGTTCATCTTGGTTGTTGGCGACTCTCACTTGCGTGCTATTGTGGATGGATTTGTTCCAATGCCAACGTCAGAAGACATCCCCCTGACGTTTGGATTTCTCGCAGTCCCAGGAGGTTTGGCTGCAGACCTGAGGGGTGAGCTGGATAACGCCTTTCTCCCTCGGATCCCAGATGCCATTTGCCTCTTAGCACCGAGCAACAACATGACTTCTAGCCAACCTTTCCATGAGACGGCGGTGGACTTCAGCAAGCTGATAGACTCTACCATCAATATTTGTCCAAAGGTAAGAATATTTGATTTTGTTTATGGTAATTATTGTAATACTGCTTTTGTATTTGTTAAGCCCTAACTCTGTTGTATATATTTATTCAGGCATTTGTCGTAGACTTCCCCCCCCGTCTGAACGTGGACCTGGATGTACAACAGAATTACCGAGACGAGTACCATCGAGTCGCAGCATCAAAGGGTATGTGAAGACAAATTGTATTTCTGTACAGGTTTATTGGATGATATGTACTTTAGCATACTGTTTTAAATAAATTCCTAATCATTGTTTTATTCATTTCTAAGGTATCAGCTACTACTCTGTTGATGGAAGGTTCCCTTTACGTAACCTTGAGCTGTGGAGCGGTGATGGCGTAAGTTCAGCTATTTTATGGCATAATTTACAAGAAATGTGTGCTGTTTAGT
>NW_023265913.1:0-4558 GCF_013103735.1 Etheostoma cragini
CTGCTCTATACACGCTAAAAGTAGTGATTATTTACATGGAGTCTGGTGGAGATATGCTGCTCTATACAAACTAAAAGTGGTGATTATTCACATGGAGTCTGGTGGAGATATGCTGCTCTATACACGCTAAAAGTAGTGATAATTTACATGGAGTCTGGTGGAGATATGCTGCTCTATACACGCTAAAAGTAGTGATTATTTACATGGAGTCTGGTGATTTCGGGGCTGTTTCATGTTTCAGGTGAGATTAATATGGACACACTGTCCTGCAGCTCTATATAAGGCTGTCAGTCTGTGCTGTGGAAAGACATGGAGGGCAACAGGGTTCACACACACACACACACACACACACACACACACACACACACACACACACACACACACACACACACACACACACACACACACACACACACCTTATATGGGCGAGAAAGCCGGTGGAAAATGTCGGTGTGACCCAGCGGAGCGTTAAATTCCTCCTTTCCCTTAAATCCGATCTGAATCTCGGGGAGCGGAGAGTCGTGTTTGGACCAAAAATAAAATAAATAAAAAGATAATGTGCAGTTTGGTGTGTTTGACCCACGGAGACGCAGAAGGGTCCCCGTCCCGTTAGCCTCGCCTCGTTCTGCATCTCCATGGTAACCTTCAGAAAAGTCAAGTCATCTTTAAATCAATTAAACTCAGTAGATTCATTATTACTTAATTATTAGTTTAATATCAAAAGAAACAAAGAGCCCCCCCTCCTGGGGAAGACCATAGCAACAGCCCCCCCTCCTGGAGAATAACATAGCAACAGCCCCCCCCTCCTGGGGAAGACCATAGCAACAGCCCCCCCTCGTGGGGAGGACCATAGCAACAGCCCCCCCTCCTGGAGAAGACCATAGCAACAGCCCCCCCTCGTGGGGAGGACCATAGCAACAGCCCCCCCTCCTGGGGAAGACCATAGCAACAGCCCCCCCTCCTGGGGAGGACCATAGCAACAGCCCCCCCTCCTGGGGAGGACCATAGCAACAGCCCCCCCTCGTGGGGAGGACCGGAACTGATCACGGACCAGTGAAATAAAAGAACTTGTTAAATATTAATAATAATACAGTTTACTACACTAACAGCCCCCGGCACACTAACGACAACAACACAACAACACAATAACACAACACTACAACAACACAACAACAACACAACAACACAACAACAACACAATAACACAACACTACAACAACAACACTACAACACAACAACACAATAACAACACAATAACACAACACTACAACAACAACACTACAACACAACAACACAATAACACAACACTACAACAACACAACAACAACACTACAACACAACAACAACAACAACAACAACACAATAACACAACACTACAACAACACAAAAACACAACAAAAACACAACAACACAATAACACAACACTAGAACAACACAACAACAACACAACACTACAACACAGTAACACAACATCACAACAACAACACAACAACAACACTTCAACACAACAACAACAACACAAAAACACAACAACAACACAACAACACAACAACAACACAACACTACAACAAAGTAACACAACATCACAACAACAACACAACAACAACACAACAACACAACACAACACTACAACAACACTACAACACAACAACAACACAACATCACAGTAACACTACAACAACACAACAACACAACAACAACACAACACTACAACAACACAACAACAACAGCACAACAACAGCACAACAACAACACTACAACAACACTACAACACAACAACAACACAACAACACAGTAACACAACATCACAACAACAACACAACACAACATCACAACAACAACACAACAACACAACACAACACTACAACAACACAACACTACAACAACACTACAACACAGTAACACAACATCACAACAACAACACAAAACAACAACACAACAACAACACAACAGCACAACAACAACACAACACAACACTACAACAACACAACACTACAACAACACTACATCACAGTAACACAACATCATAACAACAACACAACAACACAACACTACAACAACACTACAACACAGTAACACAACATCACAACAACAACACAACACAACAACACAACACTACAACAACACAACAACACAGTAACACAATATCACAACAACAACACAACACAACAACAACACAACACTACAACAACACAACAACAACAACACAGTAACACAACATCACAACAACAACACAACACAACAACACAACAACAACACAACAACAACACAACAACACAACAACAACACAACACTACAACAACACAACAACACAACAACACAACATCACAACAACAACACAACACTACAACAACAACACAACAAGCTTCCTCTTCTTCTGGGTTGAAATTTCAACATTTTGTTCTTTTTACACTTTTCTTCACATTTTTGTCTATTTTTTAATATTTTCTTTTGTCACTTTTTCAATGTTAAAAAAATGTTCTGTAGTCTTTTTTCTGCGTCCCATGTGCAGGGCCAGGGATTGACCCCCCAACCTTCCGATTGGCTCCACCACTGAGCCCCGGCCCCCCCATGGGTTTGTCTGTCTCTCTTTCTTGTCTCGGGGTGATAAGCCCGGTTCTGCCTCTGAACCTTTCAACCTTGTTGACGTACGTCTCATGGACAGAAATGGGACTTGAACCTCCGTCTCCGGGGGAGAAGCCCTGGGGTCAGCTCTGGTTCTCAGTGAGACCACCAGGGGGCAGCAGAGCAGAGAGAGTGGTTAGGGGTGTCTATGTGTGTGTTTGTGTGTGTGTGTGCATGTGTGTGTGTGTGCATGTCTGTGTGTGTGTGTGTGTGTGTGTGTGTGTGCGTGCGTGTTTGTGTGTGTGTGTGCGTGTGTGTGTGCATGTTTGTGTGTGTGTGTGTGTGTGTATGGGAAACAGAGAGAGAGAGAGCAAACGAAAGCACGCCTGATTGTGCAGACAAATGTGTGCATTTGCATGTGTGCCAACATTGTTTAAATGGTTCTGTGTGTGTGCGCATGCATGTGTGTTTGTGTGTGTGTGTGTGTGTGTGTGTGTGTGTGTGTGTGCGTGTGTGTTTGTGTGTCCTGACAAAGGCTCCATCCAGCCGTGTGGCAGAGGGCTGCTGGTTCCCAGAGACCCTCAGAGCTCCAGGACTCCCAGTCTCTCTGCCGCCTGCAGCCCAGAAACAGCAGCCCCGACACGGACGCACGGCCCCGCCTGCTCCCCTCCTCCTCTGGAGCTCCTCTCATCGCTTGGACCACCGATGCACACAAGAACCACAGCTGAGGTTTAAAGGGGGAAACTCTGGAGTGCTGGGAGTTTAATAAAGAGAAACCACCTTCATCTGTCTGGACTACAAACCCTGACTACATCAAAACCTCTTCCTGGGATTGTGGACTTTTTGGAGGACTTCACAGAGGACCGGTGATCGGCAACCTGCCGATCGGGAGGCTTTGGGGACGCCAGCATCGGATCGGTTGCTCCCTCCTGAATACTGGGACTTCTTTGTGAAGCTGATCCTACTCGTGTGGTTTGAATATTAAGACTTCAGAAAGGGAAATCTGAGTTCCATCTGTCCCCTTTAGATCGGGCATCATGTCTCCGTGTGTCTCCGTGTGTTTCTGTGTGGTTCTGCTGCTGCCGACGGACGCAGCGGGCGTCGGTCGGGCCGCCGGCACCGCCGAACCCTCCCCGCTCGCCAAAAACCTGGACCCCGTCTGGATCCCGAAGCGTCTCGGCGCCGGGGACGCCCCGCTGCCGGAGATGCTAGACCTGGACTTGGAGTCGCTGCCCCGCCGGCGCCTGGCCCGCGGCGGCGGCGCCGACGACGACGAGCAGCAGTCCACCTTCGGCCAGTCCTTCGAGAACGACTCGGTGACGACGCCGCGGGCCACCGAGTTCTCCAACGGCACCGAGGTGGGCGCGGCGGACCGCGGCGACGGCGAGGATGTCGGCGGCAACGCGTCCCCGGGACTCTTCAACCCGTTCTACCCGCTGGAGGAGGGCTCGTACGCGGCCTACGCCGTGCTGTTCCTGGGGGGCCTGGTGCTGGCGGTGGGCGTGGTGGGCAACATGGCGCTCATGTGCATCGTCTGGAACAACTACTACATGCGCTCGGCCTGGAACTACCTGCTGGCCAGCGTGGCCTTCTGGGACTTCCTGGTCCTGGTGCTCTGCCTCCCCGTGGTCGTCCTCAACCAGCTCTCCCATAGGAGGATCCTCGGTGACATCACCTGCCGCATGGTGCCGTACATGGAGGTGGGTGGAGCCACGGAAACCGCACCACAATGAGACACACAGTGTCAAAAAATGAGATAGAAATGGCGTCAAAAACATAGAAAAAAATATCAATTGAACAAGTGACACTAAATATAAATATAAAAATATATGTATTTAAATATATAAATATATGAATACACACACTGTAGAGTTTTGACTGAAACCCTAAAGTGCCCCATTGGAGCCTGAAGCTGAGGCCCTGTTGTCATGGTGATGTGTTGCTGTGTCTGCTGGAACGTCCTGCTGCTGCTTTCATGGGGGGGGGGGGGGGG
>NW_023265914.1:0-2119 GCF_013103735.1 Etheostoma cragini
GCAGCACCAACAACGGCAGCCCCTGCAACAACAGCCCCTACAACTGCAGCACCAACAACTGCCGCACCAACGAGAACTGCACCAACGACAGCCGCACCAACAACTGCCGGACCAACAATTGCCGCACCAACAACAGCCGCAGCTACAACTGCCGCAGCTACAACTGCCGCGCCAACGATAGTTGCACCAACGACAGCTGCACCAACAACAGCAGTACCTACAACTGCCGCACCAACAACTGGAGCACCAAAGACAGCTGCACAAACAACAGCTGCACAAACAACAGCAGCACCTACCACAGCAGCACCTACCAGTGACGCACTAACAACAGCCGCACCAACAACAGCCGCACCTACAACTGCCGCTCCTACAACAGCAGCAACAACCACAGCAGCACCAACGACAGCAGCGCCAGCAACTGCTGCGCCAACAATTGCAGCACCTACCACGGAAGCACCTACCACAGCAGCCCCTACAACAGCAGCGCCAACAACTGCAGCGCCCACAACTGCAGCACCTACCACGGCAGCACCAACAACAGCAGCCACTGCAACAACAGGTCCTACAACTGCAGCACCTACCACGGCAGCACCAACAACTGCCTCACTTACAACAGCAGCACCTACCACGGCAGCACCGACGAGAGCAGCGCCAACAACTGCAGCACCTACCACGGCAGCACCAACAACAGCAGCACCTACCAGTGACGCACTAACAACAGCCGCACCAACAACAGCAGTACCTACCACAGCAGCCCCTACATCAGATGCACCTACAACTGCCGCACCTACAACAGCAGTACCTACCACGGCAGCACCAACGACAGCAGCCTTAACAACTACAGCGCCAACAACTTCAGCACCTACAACAGCAGCACCAACAATAGCAGCCCCTGCAACAACAGCACCTCAAACTGCAGCACCTACAACTGCTGCACCAACAACAGCTGCACCAACGACAGCTGCACCAACAACTGCCGCACCAACAACAGCCGCACCGACAGCCGCACCAACAACTGCCGCACCAACAACAGCCGCACCAACAACTGCCGCACCAACAACTGCTGCACCAACAACAGCTGCACCAACGACAGCTGCACCAACAACTGCCGCACCAACAACTGCCGCACCAACAACTGCTGCACCAACAACAGCCGCACCAACGACAGCCGCACCAACAACTGCCGGACCAACAACAGCTGCACCGTCAACAGCAGCACCTACCACAGCAGCACCTACCAGTGACGCACTAACAACAGCAGCACCAACAACAGCCGCACCTACAACTGCCGCTCCTACAACAGCAGCAACAACCACAGCAGCACCAACGACAGCAGCGCCAACAACTGCTGCGCCAACAACTGCAGCGCCAACAACTGCAGCACCTACAACTGCCGCACCTACCAGTGACACACTAACAATAGCCGCTTCAACGACAGTTACACCAACGACAGCTGCACCTACAACAGCAGCACCCACAACTGCCGCACCAACAACTACAGCACCAACGACAGCTGCACCAACAACAGCCGCACCTACCACAGCAGCACCTACCAGTGACGCACTAACAACAGAAGCACCAACGACAGCTGCACCTACAACTGCCGCACCAACAACAGCCGCATCAACGACAGCCGCACCAACAACAGCAGCACCAACGACAGCCGCACCTACCACAGCAGCACCTATCAGTGACGCACTAACAACAGCCGCACCAACATCAGCCGCACCTACAACTGCCGCACCTACAACAGCAGCAACAACCACGGCAGCACCAACAACAGTAGCCCCTGCAACAACAGCACCTACCACAGCAGCCCCTACAACAGCCGCACCTAGAACTGCTGCACCAACAACAGCTGCACCAACGACAGCCTCACCAACATTTGCCGCACCAACAACAGCCGCACCAACAACTGCCGGCTCAACAACAGCCGCACCAACATCTGCCGGACCAACAACAGCCGCACCAACAACTGCCGGACCAACAACTGCCGCACCAACATTAGCGGCACCTACCACTGCAGCCCCTACAACTGCAGAACAACAGCCGCACCAACAACTGCCGGACCAACAACTGCCGCACCAACAACAGCCGCACCTACCAGTTACACACTAAC
>NW_023265915.1:0-2549 GCF_013103735.1 Etheostoma cragini
GGTACTAATACTGCTACTAATACTAGAGCACCAGTTCAGGTTCGGACACACCAAGGTACTAATACTGCTACTAATACTACAGCACCAGTACCAGTTCGGCCACACCAAGGTACTAATACTGCTACTAATACTACAGCACCAGTTCAGGTTCGGACACACCAAGGTACTAATACTGCTACTAATACTGCAGCACCAGTACCAGTTCGGCCACACCAAGGTACTAATACAGAGACAGATAGAGAGACAGAGAGAGAGTTAGACAGACAGAGACAGACAGAGAGAGACAGAGAGAGAGACAGAGAGACAGAGAGACAGAGAGACAGACAGAGAGACAGACAGAGACAGACAGAGAGAGACAGAGAGACAGACAGAGAGACCGAGAGATAGAAAGACAGACCGTTACTGTTAATCAGGTGTTTGTGAAGATGAGTTGAAGATGACGTACCTGTGTCTCATGGCCCCTGTCCTCTGTCCTCAGGTGTTCTTTAAGGCGGGTCTTCTGGGCCAACTGGAGGACATGAGGGACTTGCGTCTGTCCCAGATCCTCACCATCGTCCAGGCCATGGCCCGAGGGAAGCTGATGAGGATGCAGCGGGAAAAGATGACGCTGCAAAGGTCAGCAGGTCAACTCATCACAATAACATCATAATAATATCATAATAACATCCGAAGCTCTGTCCCGGTGGTGCTGAGCAACCTGTCTGAAAGCTGTAAGTCTTCTGGTAGCTGTGCAAGAGAAATCTCAATCATTCCCCATCAGCAGAGACGGAGAGGTAGGTATATGTTAGGAGATAACATAGACACAGGCTAATTACTGCTAACTAACATGCTAGTTAACATTAACATAGGCACAGGCTAATTACTGCTAACTAACATGCTAGTTAACATTAACATAGGCACAGGCTAATTACTGTTTACTAACATGCTAGTTAACATTAACATAGGACCAGGCTAATTACTGCTAACTAACATGCTAGTTAACATTAACATAGACACAGGCTAATTACTGCTAACTAACATGCTAGTTAACATTAACATAGGCACAGGCTAATTACTGCTAACTAACATGCTACTTAACATTAACATAGGCACAGGCTAATTACTGCTAACTAACATGCTAGTTAACATTAACATAGGCACAGGCTAATTACTGCTAACTAACATGCTAGTTAACATTAACGCAGGCACAGGCTAATTACTGCTAACTAACATGCTAGTTAACATTAACATAGGACCAGGCTAATTACTGCTAACTAACATGCTAGTTAACATTAACATAGGCACAGGCTAATTACTGCTAACTAACATGCTAGTTAACATTAACATAGACACAGGCTAATTACTGCTAACTAACATGCTAGTTAACATTAACGCAGGCACAGGCTAATTACTGCTAACTAACATGCTAGATAACATTAACATAGGAACAGGCTAATTACTGCTAACTAACATGCTAGTTAACATTAACGCAGGCACAGGCTAATTACTGCTAACTAACATGCTAGTTAACATTAGTAATTAAACCTAAACAGCTGATGGAAGTCCAAACTGTCTGCGAGCTTCTCCTGAACAATTGTCGTGTTTCTTTAGAAATAAAAAACGGACAAATAGAGTCTTTAAAGTGACACCAAAATGAATGGGAGTCAATGGGATGCTAACGGCAGGTTATAGCATAGCATTAAAATGGCGCAATGTGTCCCAAATTTGTTGACCCCGTGTCCTGCTGTGTCCCCTCAGGCATGCTGTGATTGTGATCCAGTTTGTTGACCCCGTGTCCTGATGTGTCCCCTCAGGGACGCCGTGCTGGTGATCCAGTTCAACCTGCGGGCGTTCTTCACCGTGAGGACGTGGCCCTGGATGATGCTCTTCTACAAGCTGAAGCCGATGCTGCGGAGCGCCCAGGTGGAGAAGGAGCTCGCCACCCTCCACGAAGACTTCACCAAGTTAAAAGACGCCTTCGACAGGTCCGTCCCCCGCCATCAGCGCTGTCCTCCCGGGTCAAAAACTGACAAGAAATTGACAGTTTTGTCCCTTTTTCAGACTTTTTTGGAGTTTCCACCACCACCACCTTACTAGTTTTACTACTTTTTGGAGTTCATGGTCAATAACCCTCATTTATAGAGAATTATACCTGATATTAGAGTTATTTTTTAATTTCCTTAAAGCAACAGTTTGGGACGTAAAGGTGTAATAATGTTGATTTTTAGAAACCATGTCGATGTTTTTTTTGTTCCATCTGCTGTTTATGTATGGAGCTAGAAAGAAACTCATGTTTCAGATATAGACATTTTTTAAAGGAAGACACCAGGAGGACAACAGGAGGGGTACATCATGTCTTTTTATCTCTAACTTGTGTGTCTCCCTCAGGTCGGAGGTAAAGCGACAAGAGGCGGAGGAGCAGCACGTGGTTCTGGTGGAGGAGAAGAAAGATCTGGCTCTGCAGCTCCAAGCCGTAAGTCTCAAACACTCTGGGTGTGTTCAGGTGCATTCTGGGCATGCTGGTCTTACAGGGAGGTGTGTTCAGGTGCATTCTGGGCGTGCTGGTCTTA
>NW_023265916.1:0-4183 GCF_013103735.1 Etheostoma cragini
TGTTCTTTGGTTGATTGGGTTAAACCTGTCAAAGTTAATGAGAATTATGCTCCTGACAAAGTCAAAATGTTCGTCACCAGCCAGAATAGGATACGGGATGAAAAGTCTGTTGATTTAAACTTTGAAGACTCTCCTGTTTCAGAACAATTTAGGGAGCATATCACAAAAAGAATCAACCAAGAAGCAAACATGATCTGGACATAGGACAGGTGTTGACCACGCTATTGAGCTAATAGATCATATCCCCTTCAAAGAGTGCAGTTGGCCGTGTCTCACCTGCAGATTTTGAGGACTTGAAACAACATTTGAGAGACCTCCTAGCTGCTGGAATCACAGAGGAATCAAATTCTCCATATGCATCGCCAGTTGTTCTAGTGAGGAAACGCAATGGTGAATTGAGGATGGTAGTTGATTATCGTAAGCTCAACAAACTCACCAAAAAGGATGCATATCCTCTACCGCGGATTGAGGAGACCTTCACTTGTTATCTGGATCCAAGTGGTTCACTGTCCTTGATCTAAAGAGTGGCTACTATCAGCTAGATGTGAGAGAGGAGGACCGTCCTAAAACAGCCTTTACAACCCCTTTTGGAACCTGGCAGTTTCAAAGACTACCACAAGGGCTGACAAATTCCCCTGCTACATTTCAGAGGACGATGAAGAAGGTGATGGCTGGCATTAATTTGGAGGAAGTCATAGCATTCTTGGATGATCTGATCATTTTTTCAGATACGCTAGAGCAGCATGAAGAACGTCTGATGAAAGTCTTGAAACTAATCTCAGAGTTTGGGTTGAAATTGTCACCATCCATATGCAAGTTCTTCCAAATGTCTGTAAAATATCTCGGCCATGTCATATCTGCCAATGGTATACAGACAGATCCAGACAAGATAGCTGCAGTTCGAGATTGGCCAATCCCAACGACAGTGAGAGAACTAAGATCTTTCTTGGGATTTTCTGGATACTACGGGAGATTTGTGGAGGGGTATTCAAAAATCGTGAGACCACTAAATGAACTGCTACAAGGCCAATTTTCCACCAGAAGAAAAGATAAGTCACCTACATCTAAAACACAGTCTTTGGTTAACAAGTGGAGTCAAATGTGCAGAGCAGCTTTTGACACAGTGGTAAAGAAACTGACAAGTGCTCCTGTCTTAGAGTTTGCTGACTGGAAGATTCCATACATCCTGCACACCAATGCCAGTGTCAATGGGTTAGGTGCAGCTTTATATCAGGTCCAGGATGGGAAAACACGCGTCGTTGCATATGCCAGCCGTGGACTCTCCCGAAGTGAAAAGAACTATCCTGTGCACAAATTGGAGTTCTTGGCACTTAAGTGGGCTATATGTGAAAAGTTCCACGACTATTTGTATGGTGCCACATTCCAAGTCCTAACTGACAACAATCCATTGACATATGTTTTGACCACAGCCAAGCTGGATGCTGCTGGACACAGATGGCTTGCAGCACTTTTGTTGTATAACTTTGACATAAAATACAGGACTGGAAAAACAAACATTGATGCAGACGGCTTGTCAAGGATACCACATGAGTGCCTTCCGGATGATGAGGAGTCGGAGGACTTGGACAGGAGGGTGAGTCAGTTGATGGACAGAGCATCACACTCACCCGAGGATTTCAAAATGCTGAGCCAAGATGTGAAGAACATAGTATGCCTGCGGCCTCAAGTGACCAGTAAAGCTTCTCAATCAACAGATGAACTTGGAGATGATCACACACCAGACGACGATGGGTACATACCATTGGTAGAAACCCTTCTTTGTGATGACAACGCAGTCCCTGACAGTCTCGAGGAGCCTGATCCATGGCCTGGGAGTTCCACCTTACCAGGCTTAAGAGCAGCCGACTGGCAGCAATTTCAAAGGAAGGATGCAACTATTAAATGTGTCATAGATCTGATGGAATCTGGCACAACATTGTCAGGTGCGGACAAGCGCCATGAGAGTCGTGATGTGTGCCTTCTCTGGAAAGAGAGACCTCGACTGATTTTTATAGATAAAGTACTGTATCGTCAAGTGTATAACCAAGCTGGGCAGTGCCATAATCAGCTTGTGACTCCGGAAACTCACAGAGAAATGGCTTTGGAGGGAGTACGTGACCAGACAGGACACATGGGATATGAAAGAACTCTGGAGCTGGCTCGTGCTAGGTTTTATTGGCCAAAAATGGCAGCAGCTGTGGAACAGAAGTGTAAAACATGTGAACGATGTCTAAGGAGAAAAGCAAGGGCTCAGAGAGCAGCAAAACTGGTCAATATCAAAGTGTACTCCCCATTGGAACTGGTCCGCATAGATTTTTTATCCTTGAAGCCAGACTCTGGAGACATTAGAAATATTTTAGTGATCTCTGATCATTTTACCAAATATGCTATGGCATTTCCAACAAAAGACCAAACTGCTAAAACATTGGCAACAATCCTGTGGGAGAACCTGATATGCAACTTTGGTTTCCCAAAGAGAGTCCACAGTGATCAAGGTGCAAACTTCGAGTCTGAGATTGTGGCTGAGCTATGCAAGTTAGCTGGAGTGAAATCTAGAACCACACCTTATCATCCAAGGGGAAACCCAGTGGAAAGATTTAACCGCACTTGGATCTCTTAGGCACACTGGAGGACAAGAAAAAGGAGCATTGGCGAAAATACGTGCGTCCTGTAGTGAACGCCTACAATTGTACGCGGAATGATTCAACTGGGGAGTCACCATTTTTCCTGATGTTTGGTTGTCAGCCTCGCCTACCCATAGATCTTTGCTTTGGGATTTGCCCAGCTGGATATGACCAAAAGACCCACACTCACTACGTGAGTGATTTGAAGAAAAGACTGAAGTACGCCTACAAACTAGCCACCGAGTCGGCTGAAAAGCGACAGCTACTAAATAAAAGAAGATGGGACAGCAAGGTAACGGCTGCTGCCATTGATGTGGGGGACGAGTTTTAGTGCGGAATGTGAACATCAGGAAGAAACACAAGATAGCAGATAGATGGGAGTCTACAGTATATGTGGTCACAAAGCAACCAAATACAGACATCCCAGTTTATGTTGTCACACCAGAAGATGGGGATGGAAGAGAGCGTGTCTTGCACAGAGACCTCCTGCTCCCTTGTGGATTTTTGCCAGTCAAGCATATTGTTCATGAGGAACAGGCCTCCACCAGAGTTGATAAACCTTCCACACGTTACAGAGTAAGAGAAGGATCGACACAGAGTAAAGAGGATAGCTGTTGGCAGGAAGTGCTCCTTAATCCTGAGGCTCCAGAGTTCCAAATGCCAGGAAAAGAGGCCAAAGAAGATGGTCTCTTGGTTGAGGAAGGGGATCTCAGTTTTCTGAATGAAGGAGAGGAAATCAGTTATCAAGTAGAAGGTTAAGCCTGTGATGAAGAGAAAATCCCAGTCTGTACACGTTCTGCCAACTGTACGGGTGAAACAGTTGAATCCACTTCTGCTTCGGAGTCCTGTAAAAGTACTCTTTCAATACCTACTTGCGACAGTGAAACCTGTGATAAGGTTGAGGAAACTTCACCAATGCAAGGCAATGGAGAAGCCCCGGCTATTCCCCAAAGGCCTAGACGTGAACGACGTCCGCCAGTAAAACTTCAGGATTATACAGGTTGGGCAGCCAGATGCAAGCAGCAGACAGTAGATGACAAACCAAAGTTGGATGTTTTAAGCCTTAAGGCAATGATGCAAACTCAGACTGTTATGTTAATGAATCTGATGAATGCAGTTGTGTCAATATCTGACGAGGACGTCAGAGTTTAGTAGGGGAGGATGTAACCCCCCCTAAATCTGACGGTTTTCTTTAAAACTTAAGTAGGGATAATGTGATATTGTGATCAATAATGGTCACAACACAAAGTATGAGTTTCCTATGTTCACCTTATTAATCAGACACCAATAGTTCAGGTTACGCAACTTTGTGTTAATTTTAATTCTCAACACTGGGTGGCCACTGCGCAGGGCTGGTGTTCTTTTCTGAACCTGTTGCAGAGGGAGAAAAAAAACAGCGAAGGCGTGGCTCTGAAAGAAGAAGAGAATAATATCCTGAAGAGTGAATGACAGAGAATTTCATTTTTATAAGTCTTTTATTCCGTATTTCTCTGTAGTAATGTTTTAAAATATTATAACTTTCATTTATAATATTTTCATGATTATTCTATATTCATATC
>NW_023265917.1:0-1690 GCF_013103735.1 Etheostoma cragini
GGTTAAAACTTCAAAATAATAATTATTAAAAAAAATGAAAAAATATTTTAAAAAAATACATAAAATAACAAATAATGAAATGAACAAATATAAGACAAAAAAAGTTATTAAAATGGGAAAAAATATTTTTAAATACACAAAATAATAAAATATTTAAAGAAATGTATATTAAATATGTATGTATATTAAAATGTATTAAAATAAAACAAATATAAAATCGAAAAAAGAATATAAAAATAAAATATTTCAAAAAAAACACTAAAAGTGATTATGATGACATAATTAAAAATGATAAAATGTATTAAAATAAAAAAATGAAATGAATAAAAATATTAAAATAAATAATGAAATGTTTCAATTTTTCAATTTTTTTCAAAAAGAAATTTAAATAAAAAAATAAGTCACAATAAAACAGATTAAAATGTATTAAACTTGAAAAAATATATAAAATGAAAAAAAAAATGAAAGTAAATATGTGATCTTTATTAATCCCACAAGGGGAAATCCCGATGTACACTCTGTTATTACACACTGAACTACACACATGTTCAGTACCTATACATGCACTGATGGAGACATATCTGGGGGGGGGGGGGGGGGGGGGGGGGGGGGGGGGGCAGTGCCTTGCTCAAGAGCACAGGAGGTGAACCGGCACCTCTCCAGCTACCAGTCCACCACCAGACTCTGGTCCGTACGGGGACTTGAACCTGCGACCCTCTGGTTCCCAACTCTACTCCCTAGTTTTATACTTTCTGGAATCCATGGTGGATTAACCCTCATTTATAGAGAATTATACCTAATATATGAGTTAAAAAAGCAGAAATTATGAATTATTGTGACTAATAGTTAAGATCAGAGGGATGAAAGAGCGTTTGAAGGAATCCATTTTATGGTAATTTGGTTAAAAAGAAACTCAGATTTCAGATAGAGACGTTTATTAATGAAGGACAGGAAGGTTAAAGAAATAATCTGGGCCGATTTATTTATTTATAGATATATATATTTATATATAAAAATATACACAGTATATATATAAATATAAAAACTTTAATACTCATGTTTTAACCCAAATTTAAGCGCCGTAGCTGCGTCCCCTTGGAGCCGGAAGCAGACTCAGCTGTCGGCCATCTTGTCGAGGACGAGGGCTCCCGTTGGTCTCAGCTGTCGGCCATCTTGTCGAGGACGAGGGCTCCCGTTGGTCTCAGCTGTCGGCCATCTTGTCGAGGACGAGGGATCCCGTTGGTCTCAGCTGTCGGCCATCTTGTCGAGGACGAGGGCTCCCGTTGGTCTCAGCTGTCGGCCATCTTGTTGAGGACGAGGGCTCCCGTTGGTCTCAGCTGTCGGCCATCTTGTCGAGGGCGGTGAGCGGCGCGAGGACGCGGCTCCTGTTGGTCTCCACAACGTGTCCGTTCTGGATCATCTCGTCCAGGACGATGTGGACGCGGTCCACGTTGAACATGATCTGAGACGCCGAGTTAGAGGAACTACACACACAGACAGGAAGTGGAGCTGACAGACAGAGAGCAGCTGTGATTGGTCGGGTTAAAGGATACGTCCAGTTCACTCTGTCAGGAGACAACAAACAAAACAAAGACTTGAACCTGTCATGTGATCCAGATCCAGTATTAGGGGACCACTAAGGTCTATATAAAGAGACTTCAGATACAGTATTAGGGACCACTAAGGTCTA
>NW_023265918.1:0-1327 GCF_013103735.1 Etheostoma cragini
TGGTCTCCCGGTTCCTTACTTGAGACTCTACACCCAACTGTCCCTGGTCTCCCGGTTCCTTACCTGAGACTCTACACCTGACTGTCCCTTGTCTCCCGGTTGCTTACATGAGACTCTACAACCGACTGTCCATGGTCTCCCTTTGTTTTACCTGAGACTCTACACTTGATTGTCCCTGGTCTCCCTTATAAAGCTGTTACCAAATAGTCTTGATGTGAGGACTTATTGTACTTATTTGGCGTTTTGTTGTACTTAAAAAGGATCTTATTTCTGTTTTTTTTTTTTCTGTAATTTTATCTAAGCAACAACAATACAAATCTTTAACATCAGATGTCTGAGTTAGGTTTATAAGTTCACCACGCAGTCATATTATGATTATTAAATTATCTTGCGTCCTCCACATAAATATTAGGTTTTGTCTGGGAAAGAGGATATATATTTAACTACAGCAAACATACTGATCAGACACTTAACACCATATTGAGCCAAACACAACCTGTAGATCTCCATTATTAACCCTAATATCATTTCACACACAATGTAAGGCTTAATGCTGTGTTAACGTTACTTGTAGTGAGTTTATTTCTATCCAACAAGCTGTTCAAAAAGCTAGGTAATGTTACATTATATAACACTAACATAGCAAACCTTTTTGTCATGACTAATTCATTAATTTCTCAGCATCATTTCTACTAGAGAAAAGAACAACTTCCTCAGATTTTAATGTCAATAAAATAGCCGTGAACCGCCCACTTACTACATTCCACAACTAATGTTACTACAAGTATGTTCTCTCATTCTCTCCTGCGGTCCACCGGACTTGTGTGTAAAGCAGGCAGTGGACCAAACTTCTTCTACCTGCCCATCCTAATACAGCGGGCGAGAACCGGCCCTGGTGTATAACCTACTCTGAAGCAGCAATGCAGGACATGTGAAGGCAGCCTTTAGAAACTTCAACAAGGTTTTGGTGAACCGTGGGCTTAATTTTAGACCCTACCCTTCCTTCAGACTAACAACAGAAGCTTGTTAACTACTAACAAAAACAGATATATTTAGTCTACAGTCATGGAAGACAAACAAAATCAATATATCCTTAACTTTGAGGAGCCGTCTTCTTAAAATTGTTGCAAAATAAATTCCAGTGTTTGATTTTGCTACATTCAATGGAGTTGTAAATGTTAAATTGTATAAATATTGACACTGTCTGTGTTTCAGCTTTACCTCAAGATGTTCTGAAAGTGATTGTTGGTGAAGAGGAGCAGCAGGAGTGTAGCTCCAGTGTGGACCAGCAGGAGCCAGAGGCCCCCCCACACATTAAAGAGGAACA
>NW_023265919.1:0-2456 GCF_013103735.1 Etheostoma cragini
GTCCTTGTAAATTCTGGAGTGTGGTCTATCTGTATAGTGTCTTGGGATAACTCTTGTTATGAATTGATACTATAAATATAATTGAATTGAATTGAATTGAACCTCCCTGTAAGACCAGCACACCCAGAATGCACCTGAACACACCTCCCTGTAATACCAGATATTCCATTATACCAATTCCAATATTCAAAATAAAACAACTAGTGCAAGTCAACTGTAGCCCAAGCTTGGAAAACATTTCATATTGAGACTATACAAATTAATTCTGCATCTGTGTTCTATTTTGCCCCTTTGGATGGCACGGCACACCTCGGCACAACAACATTATCTGTGTCTGTCCAGTGTGTATTTGTAGCCTTCACAATAAAAGCCTTCGTGGGCCCATGTAGACTCACCTGAAGCTGCATGACCACGTAGTTGAATTTGTCGTTTCTCCCGCAGCCGATGAACTTACAGACGTGATTTTTACCTGGAAAAGACAAAGGAAAGAGCAGAGGGGTCAATCACACGTCAAAAATATTCTACGGCAAGACTGAGGGGTCGAGACTGAGACTCTGAGGGGTTTACACCGAGACTTTGAGGGGTCGAGACCGAGACGGAGGGGTCGAGACTGAGACGGAGGGATTGAGACTGAGACTTTGAGGGATTGAGACCAAGACTTTGAGGGGTCGAGAAAGAGACTTTGAGGGGTCAAGACTAAGACTTTGAGGTGTTGAGACCAAGACTTTGAGGGGTTGAGAACGAGACTTTGAGGGGTCAAGACTAAGACTTTGAGGTGTCGAGAAAGAGACTTTTAGGGGTTGAGACCGAGACTTTGAGGGATTGAGACTGAGACTTTGAGGGTTCAAGACTAAGACTTTGAGGGGTCGAGAACGAGACTTTCAATTCAATTTTTCAATTCAATTTTATTTATAGTATCAATTCATAACAAGAGTTATCTCAAGACACTTTACAGATAGAGCAGGTCTAGACCACACTCCAAAATTTACAAGGACCCAACAGTTCTAGTAGTCTCCTCCAGAGCAAGCAACAGTGCGACAGTGGTGAGGAAAAACTTTCTTTTAGGCAGAAACCTCGGTCAGACCCAGACCCAGACCCAGACCCAGGCTCTTGGTAGGCAGTGTCTGACGGGCCGGTTGGGGTTAAAATAAAGAGTGGAAATAACAAAAATAGAAAAAATAGTAGTTTGTAGCAGTTCTTTGTAGTAGTTAATGGCATAACAGGGCCCTGTATGGCATTACAAGGCACAGCAGGACGTAGCAGATGAAGGGGTGCGAGAAGGAGACTTTGAGGGGTTGAGACTGAGACTTTGAGGGGTTGAGACTGAGACTTTGAGGGGTCAAGACTAAGGCTTTGAAGGGTTGAGAAAGAGACTTTGAGGTGTTGAGAACAAGACTTTGAGGGGTCAAGACCACCTAGTTAGGTTAGATAAGCCTTTTATTTTTTAATTTCTCCATCTCAAAGTCAGTTAGCTGAGTTCAAAAAAAGTGTTTTGACATGAAGAGGTCAAAAGGTCAAGCTGCATGATAGATTTTTTGAATGTGACGAGTTTCCAACGTCCAATATAAAAAGAAACTTCAAGTCAAAGTCCTGCATTAAAAGTGAGAGTAAGTGAAATTCCAGCGCTGTTCATTAAAATGTTTTTTAAATTTTTTAATTTTATATTTTATATTTTTATATGCTATATGTTTTTAATTAATATTTTTAAATTTTATATTTTATTTTTTATTTTTTATATTTGATATTTGATATTTGATATTTGATATTTTTATATTTTTTATATTTTTTATATTTTTATATTTTATATTTTCTATTTTCTATTTTCTATTTTATATTTTATATTTTATATATTTACATTTTTTAATTTTTACATTTTTACACTTTTACATTTTTAAATTTTATATTTTTACATTTTATAATTTTATATGTTGTGTTAACACTGTGAAGGTTTTCTTCAGTCTCGTTGCCCTGGTACTGCACTTGTGAACAATGACAATAAAGGCTTTTTGGTATATTTTATATTATAGTATTACTATATTACTATATATACTATACAATACTATATTATTATATATATTCTGTTCTAGATGTGTCTCACCCTGCAGCTTCTTCAGCACCGCCACCTCCATCTTCAGCACCTGTTTGGGCTGCTGGGCCGACTCCACCTTCAGCGCCACGTTCTCCCGCGTCAGCAGGTCCAAGGCCTCGTAGATCTCCCCGAACCCGCCGCCGCCGATCTTCTTCAGCTGTGACACAGAGCGGGGTTAGCTGCAGGGCTGCACCACATCAGGAACATCTGCCATGACGTTGGTTACAAGATAACCCTGGTTCTCTGAGTCAAGCTCTCTTCACACAGTGACCCTGGTTCTCTGAGTTAAGACACGCTCTCTCCACACAGTGACCCTGGTTCTCTGAGTCAAGAGACGCTCTCTCCACACAGTGACCCTGGTTCTCTG
>NW_023265920.1:0-1447 GCF_013103735.1 Etheostoma cragini
TGTCCTTTCTAGCTTGGAGGGACTGATTGGTGGGACATGTCCTTTCTAGCTGGGAGGGACTGATTGGTGGGACATGTCTGTTATCTGTGAATGAAGTCCAAACAGAGATACTCTGGTAACAGATAATGAGGTGTAACCATGGCAATAATGAGGTGTAACCATGGAGATAATGAGGTGTAACCATGGAGATACTGAGGTGTAGCAGCTGATTTACCTTCATGTAACATTATGTAAGGAGTTTTCTTTAACAGGGGGGGGCAGATGTCCCCCAGACCAAGTCCCTTCCTGAGACTCTCAGCGACCGTTGGGATTGGTTCAAAGAAATTAAAAGACCCCCGAGAGTTTGGGTTCTTCTGCCCCAGAATGCATCTGGGCTGTTGCCAGACCTCAAGCTGCACGTGTATGTGAGCTCGGTAAAGGCTTTATTTTGAATCATAATAATAATAATCATATTAATTCCAATTATTGTTATCTTTTAGATAACTGTGCAGGTAAGCATGACATGTTGGTGTCTTATGCGTGCGTGCGTGCTTATGAATGAGTCATGCATACATATTTATTGCATATTTGAGACATTTGTACTTGCACGTGTAGGTGAGCGTGACATCCTGGCGCCCGTGCACGCTGCTCCACGTGCGTGAGCGTGACATCCTGGCGCCCGTGCACGCTGCTCCACGTGCGTGAGCGTGAGTGAGTCATGCGTGCAGCACTCGGCCACCTTAGCTCCGAGCGTCCCCTTCCAACCTGCGAGACATATGTCTCCGTCCGTCCCGCTGTCGTGTCTCCGGCAGCGGGACGGACTCTGCTCTGGCTGACACGCACACCTGCTGGAGGCCGCCTGCACCAGATGTGGTTTACGTGCACGTGGGAAGGCCGTGTGCACGAGGCTGGAGGTCTGCGCTCATCTGGACCCGCTAACCTGCTCGGAGACATCTTCAACGACCACGGCGTCACGACTCAGAAGGTCTACAGAGAGTCCAAAAAGAAGAATCTCAAATAATGTTCCACGAGTTCTGCTGTCAGCAAACTGGAGATTATTTAGTATTTACACTGTAAATAATATCTTAAATCTCCAGTTATCACTGTAGACTTTTACAGCATGCTGGATGTGATTTACAGGAGAAAGCTGTAGAGTTACGCTCCTCTTCACCAAACATTAAATTAATAACTGTTAACTATGTTCTTGTTGTCTGCAGTTAATCATATTTAGAATATGTTTTTTTTACCATACAGTAAAACAAGAAATACTTTAAATAAATCTAAAATCACAGTGTGTAATTGTTTTGTATTTTCCGATGAATACATAAAATACTGTACATCGAAGTACCTTTACTGTGAAAATATTTCACAGGAACTAGCTGGACAACTGTTGCCAGTTAGTCATTTTATGTTAATTTTGTTGCAGTGAACACATTTATCCGTGTCAGTAGTTTCATAGTGAGACCCG
>NW_023265921.1:0-2953 GCF_013103735.1 Etheostoma cragini
TGAAAAAAAAAGTTAAACATTTTTTTTTTTTTTAAGAAATTAAAAAAAAAGAAAAAGAAAAAAAAAACAAGAGGTTGAGCGATTAGTTGATCAACCTGGACTGAGGACAGTTAAGAGCCCCAGACCTCTTCCGTCGGTGGCCTGAGTGCAGTCCCTGCAGGCCCAGTCCCTGGTGTCCACCTGCAGCTGGGAACACCTCCTGTGCGTCCCCCTGGAACCACACAGCCGGCAGCGAATCACCTCGAACCAGCTGGAGGACAAACAACATCGCCTTAGTTCCCCTTTGTTCCTGTCTCAGGGACAAATGGACAAACTCTCCCTGTTCCTGTCTTAGGGACAAACTCTCCCTGTTCCTGTCTCAGGGACAAAGGGACAAACTCTCCCTGTTCCTGTCTTAGGGACAAATGGACAAACTCTCCCTGTTCCTGTCTCAGGGACAAAGGGACAAACTCTCCCTGTTCCTGTCTCAGGGACAAAGGGACAAACTCTCCCTGTTCCTGTCTCAGGGACAAGGGTGCACACCAATATATGCCAGTATATACACACATATACATATATACACATATATATACACACATACAGTATATACACACATATACATATACACACATACAGTATATACACATATGTGTATTGTGTAACTTTAGTCTTCGTTGTTATTTGATAACTGCTAGAAGAATAAAGCTATTTGTTGAGGGGTTGAGTAAAAGTTGCCTTTGAGCGGTGTAGCTTTGGGACCCGGGTACCCCCCAACCCCCCAGCCCCCCAGCCCCCCAGCCCTGAACCCTGAGAAGAAGCAGGTGAGTACCCGGTCTTGGCGGAGTGCGTCCGCCCGTTGTTGCAGAGACAGCTGACAGCGTCGCAGTGCATGTAAACCTCCAGCAGCTCGGAATAGGCGTTTTCCTCCAACTCCCATGAGGCATCTCTGCATGGAAAGCATGACTTAGGACACAGGCTTCTGTTTCTATCTAACCGAATATAGAATATAGGATATAGGATATAGAATATAAAGTATAGGATATAGGATTTAGGATATAGGATTTAATCATTTAGAATATAAGATATAGAATATAGAATAGAGAATATAGGATATAGGATATAGAATATAAAGTATAGGATATAGGATTTAGGATATAGAATTTAATCATTTAGAATATAGGATATAGAATATAGGATATAGAATATAAAGTATAGGATATAAGATTTAGGATTTAGGATATAGGATTTAATCTTATAGAATATAGGACATAGGATTTAGGATATAGAATATAGGATATAGAATGTAGGATTTAGGATATAGAATATAAAGTATAGGATATAGGATTTAGGATATAGGATTTAATCTTGTAGAATATAGGATATAGGATTTATGATATAGAATATAGGATATAGAATGTAGGATATAGAATGTAGGATTAAGGATATAGAATATAGGATATAGGATATAGAATGTAGGATTTAGGATATAGAATATAGGATATAGAATGTAGGATATAGAAAATAGGATATAGGATTTATGATATAGAATATAGAATATAGGATATAGAATGTAGGATTTAGGATATAGAATATAGGATTTATGATATAGAATATAGAATATAGGATATAGAATGTAGGATTTAGGATATAGAATATAGGATATAGGATATAGAATATAGGACTTAGGATATAGAATATAGGATATAGGATATAGAATATAGGATATAGGATACAAAATATAGGATATAGGATTTATGATATAGAATATAAAATATAGGATATAGAATATAAGATATAGAATATAGAATATAGGATATAGAATATAGGATACAGAATATAGAATATAGGATTTAGGATATAGAATATAGAATATAGGATATAGAATGTAGGATTTAGGATATAGAATATAGGATATAGGATTTATGATATAGAATATAGAATATAGGATATAGAATGTAGGATTTAGGATATAGAATATAGGATATAGGATATAGAATATAGGATTTAGGATATAGAATATAGGATATAGGATATAGAATATAGGATATAGGATATAAAATATAGGATATAGAATATAAGATATAGAATATAGAATATAGAATATAGTATATAGAATACAGAATATAGGATATAGAATATAGGATATAGGATATAGAATATAGGATTTAGGATATAGAATATAGGATATAGGATATAGAATATAGGATTTAGGATATAGAATATAGGATATAGGATATAGAATATAGGATATAGGATATGAAATATAGGATATAGAATATAGGATATAGGATATAGAATATAGAATATAGGATATAGAATATAGGATATAGAATATAGGATATAGAATATAGAATATAGGATATAGAATATAGGATATAGAATATAGGATACAGAATATAGGATATAGAATATAGGATTTAGGATATAGAATATAGAATATAGGATATAGAATATAGGATATAGGATATAGAATATAGGATATAGGATATAGAATATAGAATACAGGATATAGAATATAGGATATAGAATATAGAATATAGGATACAGAATATAGGATATAGGATATAGAATATAGGATATAGGATATAGAATACAGGATATAGAATATAGGATATAGAATATAGAATATAAGATATAGAATATAGGATATAGGATATAGAATACAGGATATAGAATATAGGATATAGAATATAGGATATAGAGTATAGGATATAGAATATAGAATATATGATATAGAATATAGGATATAGAATATAGGATATAGAATAGAGGATTTAGGATATAGAATATATAAAGTCTTTACTGTCATTATGTGGAATAATGTGGAACAAGATTAAAGCCGAGTGTCAACACGAAATAAAAAATATATTTAAAAAAACCATCCTCTCTACAACGTAGAGGACGCTCTACAACGTCCCTGTTAGTGATGGTGTTACATAGTCTGTCCACCAGAGGACGCTCTACAACGTCCCCG
>NW_023265922.1:0-251 GCF_013103735.1 Etheostoma cragini
GCAGTCCATCAACACCCACCTGATGGGCCACTGAAGTCATAAAGGACCCACGGGATCTTGTGAATTCATGTATGATCAGGCGATATAGCAGGATGTAGTTTCTATAAACAGAGCCACAAAACCTGATGAATGAACTAGCTTAAATTTGCATTGCTCTGAATTTCATGTGTTTTCATGTATCATCTTAAGTCTGCGCTAATGTAGTGTTTCTGTGTAAATGTAACATGCCTTTTTCATTTTCTACCAGGGCT
>NW_023265922.1:261-425 GCF_013103735.1 Etheostoma cragini
CATGGGGATCGGGTAGACATGATGATGGAATGCAAACAGAGGTAATGACTGCAACAACAAGGTGCTGCAGGGATTTGAACCCTGGATCTCCTGTTTAGTAGACAGGCACTTTAACCAGCTAAGCCACACCACCCCCTTGACTACTACTCACAAACAAAACAACA
>NW_023265922.1:435-672 GCF_013103735.1 Etheostoma cragini
ATAAAAGAGCGGTGCAAATATCTCATCTGAGTGATGGCTTGTGGGAAGAAACTGTTCTTGACTCTGTAGCGCCTACCAGAGGGGAGAAGCTAGAATAGTTTGTGTCTGGGTGAGATGGGTGAGAGGGAGCGAGGCCATCCGTCATCACATGCACACTTAATGAGTGTCATCGGTGGAAGTCTAAACCAGTGATTCACAAAATGGCTGACCTAACAGCGTGCAGCCCACCTGCACCTA
>NW_023265922.1:779-1049 GCF_013103735.1 Etheostoma cragini
AAAATCAGGCAGTTGGTAACTTTGTTGCACCTGTTAAGAATCACATGCATACACTTCATTAATTGAGAACCAGGCACTACTGGGATTTGGACCCAGGATCTCCTGTTTACAAGAGAGGCGCTTTAACCACTAAGCTACAGCGGCTTCTACAGGTAAGCCTGTCTTGCAAGAATACAATGAGCTAATGAACAAGGTTGCTTCCATCCATCCATCTTCGTCCAGCAGCTCCAGTAGGGGACCCCTACGAACTCCGGCAAATGAAAACGGCTG
>NW_023265922.1:1341-1579 GCF_013103735.1 Etheostoma cragini
GCATTCTAACCTCAGCTGACACGCTCACTCCATGCAGGCAGTGTGTAGGAGCCCTAAGCTTCCAAGGTAAGACTGAAAATAATGATAATAAAATCTTTATAAACTTCACACTAAAGATGCAAAAACACCTCCAACAAAAGGCTTTTATTTGCTTTAATAATAATAATAATAATAATAATACATTTTATTTAACAGCGCCTTTCTGAACACTCAAGGTCGCTTTACTGACAATAAAAGA
>NW_023265923.1:0-695 GCF_013103735.1 Etheostoma cragini
GGGGAGAGAGAGAGAGGGAGAGAGGGAGAGAGAGAGAGGGAGAGAGAGAAAGTCAATGGCTGCAAACATGTTAGAGATGAAGAGGAAGATGAGAAAGATGAAGGTAGAAATCATGCAGACGTGTTGAAATTATTATTATTATTATTATTATTATTATTATTATTATCATTATTAATTATATATGTTAGTAAATACATGTGTATATATTATTTGATATTTTAAATCATATCCCGGAGATACAACACGTCTAACACAAGTTACACTTCCTCGTTACGGAGCAGAACTCAAAGAAGCACCAAAAGGTCCCGAAAGCTTAAAAAGAAGAATTAAAAAAGTGTTTCCAAAAACTCTTAAAAAGGCGCGAAAACTTTGTGAAAAGCAAACAATAAAGTGACAAAAAAAAAAAAAACGCCCAAAAAATGATTAAAGTGTCAAAATATCATCACACAACACGAGGACGAGCTGGACGTATTGAGGGAGTTTTATTTTGAAATATTTTTCCATTGAGTGCGTTTTATTTTGGTGAATCTTTTCGTTTTTGTACTTTTCAATTTTGGTAAAATTCTACAAAGAAACATTTTACACATCCAACAATTCATTGAAGCAGGTGCATTCGAAAATTAAGGAGAAAACACCAGACTTTCACCAGGAAACAGGTGTTCATGTCCTGGAGAAGTTAAGGAGAAAACACCAGA
>NW_023265923.1:1083-1350 GCF_013103735.1 Etheostoma cragini
AGAAGTTAAGGAGAAAACACCAGACTTTCACCAGGAAACAGGTGTTCATGTCCTGGAGAAGTTAAGGAGAAAACACACACAGAACTGTAAAGATCTTTTAACTTTATTTGATTTATTTATTATTATTTATTAAACCTTTCTCTCTGCTCATCTGAATTTAGATGTTCTCTAGCTCTCCTTCTCCCATAATAAATGTGTGTGTGTGTGTGTGTGTGTGAGTGTGTGTGTGTGTATGCGTGTGCATTGTGTGTGTGTGTGTGTATGTGT
>NW_023265924.1:0-1440 GCF_013103735.1 Etheostoma cragini
CACAAAGTCACACACACACAAAGACACACACACACAAAGACACACACACACACACACACACAGTCACACACACACAAAGACACACACACACACAAAGTCACACACACACAAAGACACACACACACACACAAAGACACACACACACACACACACTGAACTCTACTGACCGCATTGTGCAGTTTAAAGACTTTTTACGGTGTATTTATGATGTAATTAAAGGTTTTAGAGCGTTTTATTTGGGGCGTCGGCGTTAAAGTGAAGGCGTAACCCACGGCAACACGATCCAGGCGTGAGATTAACTCAAAATCTGTGGAAATTAATATTTTAAGAAAAGGAAAAACTGAACTTAGCGACGGTTCTGGAAGAGAGACGCCCCCAAAGTTCAGAGTAACTTCCTGTTTGTGTGGGCGCCGACGCTGCCACGCCGCGAGGAAAAGACAAAGAAAAGCAAGGAAGAAGAAATACAAGAAACTACAAACTACAATAAACTACAAACTACAAGAAACTACAAACTACAAGAAACTAAAAAATACAAGAAACTACAAACTAGAAAATACAAGAAACTACAAACTACAAGAAACAAGAAACTAGAAATTAGAAATAGGCCTACAAGAAACTACAAACTAGAAACTACAAAATACAAGAAACTACAAACTAGAAACTACAATAAACTACAAAATACAAGAAACTAGAAATACAAGAAACTAGAAATACAAGAAACTACAAACTACAAACTACAAAATACAAGAAACTACAAACTAGAAACTACAATAAACTACAAAATACAAGAAACTAGAAACTACAATAAACTACAAAATACAAGAAACTAGAAATACAAGAAACTAGAAACTACAAAATACAAGAAACTACAAACTACAATAAACAAGAAATTAGAAATACAAGAAACTACAAACTACAAACTACAAAATACAAGAAACTACAAACTAGAAACTACAATAAACTACAAAATACAAGAAACTAGAAATACAAGAAACTACAAACTAGAAACTACAAAATACAAGAAACTACAAACTACAATAAACAAGAAATTAGAAATACAAGAAACTACAAACTAGAAACTAGAAATACAAGAAACTACAAACTACAAACTACAAAATACAAGAAACTACAAACTAGAAACTACAATAAACTACAAAATACAAGAAACTAGAAATACAAGAAACTACAAACTAGAAACTACAAAATACAAGAAACTACAAACTACAAAAAACAATAAATTAGAAATACAAGAAACTACAAAATACAAAAAACTACAAACTAGAAACTACAAAATACAAAAAACTACCAACTAGAACAAACAAAAAACTCCAAACTAGAATATACAAGAAACTAGAAATACAAGTCTGGTCTTACAGGGAGGTGTGTTCAGGTGCATTCTGGGCGTGCTGGTCTTACAGGGAGGTGTGTTCAGGTGCATTC
>NW_023265925.1:0-212 GCF_013103735.1 Etheostoma cragini
AAAAATGAAAAAGCCATAGTATAGTATGTCGCAAAATGTAAAAAGTCATAGTATAGTATGTCGAAAAATGAAAAAGTCATAGTATAGTATGTCGAAAAATTAAAAAAGTCATAGTATAGTATGTCGAAGAATTTAAAAAGTAATAGTATAGCATGTCCAAAAAGTGAAAAAAGTAATAGTATAGTATGTTAAAAAAGTAAAAAGTCATAGTA
>NW_023265925.1:353-519 GCF_013103735.1 Etheostoma cragini
AGTATAGTATGTCGAAAAAAGTCCAAAAGAAATAGTATAGCATGTCGAAAAAGTCAAAAAGTAATAGTATAGTATGTCCAAAAAATAAAAAAAGCCATAGTATAGTATGTCGAAAACTTAAAAAAGTCATAGTATAGTATGTCCAAAAAATGAAAAAGCCATAGTA
>NW_023265925.1:563-733 GCF_013103735.1 Etheostoma cragini
ATGTAAAAAGTCATAGTATAGTATGTCGAAAAATGAAAAAGCCATAGTATATGATGTCAAAAAAGTAAAAAGTCATAGTATAGTATGTTGGAAAAAAATTAAAAAAAAGTCATAGTATAGTATGTCGAAAAAAGTTAAAAAGTCATAGTATAGTACGTCAAAAAAATGAA
>NW_023265925.1:895-1102 GCF_013103735.1 Etheostoma cragini
ATGTCGAAAAATTAAAAAAGTCATAGTATAGTATGTCGAAAAATGTTAAAAAGTAATAGTATAGCATGTCGAAAAATTTAAAAAGTCATAGTATAGTATGTCGAAAAATGAAAAAAGTCATAGTATAGCATGTCGAAAAATTAAAAAAGTCATAGTATAGTATGTCAAAAAAGTAAAAAGTCATAGTATAGTATGTCGAAAAAAAGC
>NW_023265925.1:1268-1460 GCF_013103735.1 Etheostoma cragini
TAGTATAGTATGTCGAAAAAGTTAAAAAGTCATAGTATAGTATGTCCAAAAAATTAAAAAGCCATAGTATAGTATGTCAAAAACTTAAAAAAGTCATAGTATAGTATGTAAAAAAAATTAAAAAGTCATAGTATATGATGTCAAAAAAGTAAAAAGTCATAGTATAGTATGTTGGAAAAAATTAAAAAAAAG
>NW_023265925.1:1614-1834 GCF_013103735.1 Etheostoma cragini
AGTCATAGTATAGTATGTCGAAAAATTAAAAAAGTCATAGTATAGTATGTCGAAAAATGTTAAAAAGTAATAGTATAGTATGTCAAAAAAGTAAAAAGTCATAGTATAGCATGTCGAAAAATTAAAAAAGTCATAGTATAGTATGTCGAAAAATTAAAAAAGTCATAGTATAGTATGTCAAAAAAGTAAAAAGTCATAGTATAGTATGTCGAAAAAAAGC
>NW_023265925.1:2114-2295 GCF_013103735.1 Etheostoma cragini
AAAAATGAAAAAGCCATAGTATAGTATGTCGCAAAATGTAAAAAGTCATAGTATAGTATGTCGAAAAATGAAAAAGTCTTAGTATAGTATGTCGAAAAATTAAAAAAGTCATAGTATAGTATGTCGAAGAATTTAAAAAGTCATAGTATAGTATGTCAAAAAAAGTCAAAAAGTAATAGTA
>NW_023265925.1:2320-2547 GCF_013103735.1 Etheostoma cragini
AAAGTGAAAAAAGTAATAGTATAGTATGTTAAAAAAGTAAAAAGTCATAGTATATTATGTCGAAAAAAACTAAAAAAAAGTCATAGTATAGTATGTCGAAAAATTAAAAAAGTCATATATAGTATCTTGAAAAATTAAAGAAGTCATACTATAGTATGTCGAAAAAAGTCCAAAAGAAATAGTATAGCATGTCGAAAAAGTCAAAAAGTAATAGTATAGTATGTCAA
>NW_023265926.1:0-3553 GCF_013103735.1 Etheostoma cragini
CTACTTTTAGCGTGTATAGAGCAGCATATCTCCACCAGACTCCATGTAAATAATCACTACTTTTAGCGTGTACAGAGCCAGGAGCCGTGGAGTGGAGATATGCTGATGGGGTAAGTCTTACCCCCAGGTCCTGGTTGGAGAGGAAGACCTCCTTGTTGCTGAGCCAGGTCCCAAACTGCTCAACAGAAGACAGGAACACCTGCAGGAGGGACAACCCGTCATTTATTTAATAATAGTACGTTTATTTGATATAGTAGCTTGCTTTCTTCACTCACTAGGTCGCTCCACCACATTTGGTGCTGTCTTGTCGCAATCTTCCAAAAATCTTCCAAAAGTCCATTTTGTTAAAAAATCCGGTGAATTATGCGGGATTTTTATGCAAACAGGATTGATGAACAAGAGATTGTGTTTGTCTTGTCGTGTAATTACATCACTATATAACGTTTCCATGACAACAGGGGAAAACGGCTGCTCTTGTGTTAAGTGAGAGCAAAAAAATTTCATGTTCCTGCTCAGATATTTGTGGCTTTTTTTCAACGAAAATGCGGGATTATGAAATCACGCAAGCCCGCGTTATTTTTTACGGAAATCGGCAAAAGTGCAGCGAATTTGAAAAGAAACGATTTTTCTGGAGGGACTGGCTGAAGCTTTTTAGGATTTTTTTTTTATGGTGAGCAAATAAGTCCAACGGCAGATCCAAGTTAGACTTTCTGGGATCCACGAGCAACTCCAGACTGTTCTCCAGTAGCAGCGGCCATCTTCTTTGTTTTCAAATAGCAGGGTATTCACACCGAACCATCCCAACTCTGTCGTCATCCCGTTAAGCCCCGCCCACCGACTCTATACACGATGTGATTGGCCTGACCAGAATTTGTTTTTTCCAGCTTGGAGAGTGGCTGGACCAACCCTGGCTGCAGACTATATGATGTAGATCTAGATTTCCAGGCCACCCACCAGCTCCATATCGCATCATCACCTGCAGAGTCCGGGCCTGCTCCAGGGTCGTGCTGCGGTTCTGCCAGGCTCGGTCCAGTCCGGATTTAGCCTCCTCCAGCTGGTTCAGGGCCTTCTGGATCTCCGCCTTAGAACCGTGACCCGATCGGATCAGCCCGAGGCCAAAGTCCCGGACCGAGTCGATGCGCTCTGCGCGGGCGTCGATCTCCGTCTGGAAATCACATCAAGTCAAGTCCAACGCGGTTAAGATCTGCTTCAATAAAAGGTAAACAAAAGCATTGAGAATCGTCTTTAATCACTGCAGACTGCTGATTGGTCGGAGAGAATCGTCTCTAATCACTGCAGACTGCTGATTGGTCAGAGAGAATCCTCTCTAATCACTGCAGACTGCTGATTGGTCAGAGAGAATCGTCTCTAATCACTGCAGACTGCTGATTGGTCAGAGAGAATCGTCTCTAATCACTGCAGACTGCTGATTGGTCAGAGAGAATCGTCTCTAATCACTGCAGACTGCTGATTGGTCTGAGAGAATCGTCTCTAATCACTGCAGACTGCTGATTGGTCGTAGAGAATCGTCTCTACTCACTGCAGACTGCTGATTGGTGAGAGAGAATCGTCTCTACTCACTGCAGACTGCTGATTGGTGAGAGAGAATTGTCTCTAATATACGATGATATGCTGCATGCTGCATCGATTCCCCCCCCCCGCCCCTAACCGCAGTCGACCCGAGCCGCTTCCCTTAATGGAACATTAATTTGTTTTTTCTGAATCTGCAGAGGTCTTCAGAGTCTCACCTTCCAGTCCTGATGCTCCCCGAGGAGGCGCTCGGCCTCGGCCCGGGTCTTGGGGAGTCCTCTCTCCGCCATGTCGGCGCTCTGCTTCACGCTCCACTCCAGCAGGAGGCGCTGGTTGGCGCTGAACAGCTGCAGCTGGTGGGCCTCCTGCAGCTGCCCCCTCCTGAACAAACACCACCGCTGTTAAGTTAACCCCCCTGTTATCCCGGGTCAAACCTGACCATTAATTAATGTCTCTATCTGAAATCTGAGTTTCTTTTTAACCAAATTACCATAAAATGGATTCCTTCCAACGCTCTTTAATTCCTCTGATCTTAACTATTAGTCAAAATAATTCATAATTTCTGCTTTTTTAACTCTAATATTAGGAATAATGCTATATAAATGAGGGTTATTGACCATTAATTCCCAAAAGTGCAAAACTAGTAAGGTGGTGGTGTTGGTCGAAACAGACAAAAAGTCTGAAAAAGGGACAAAAATGTCACAATTTTGTGCGTTTTTGACCCGGGAGACAACACAAGGGTTAAAGGTGCAGGTCTGCAGTCCGCCGGCAGAGTGGGCGGGGCTTACCCAGTCTACCTGGTACGGACATTCAGGTGTGAAAGCCTTCTAAAACTAGCCTACTTCTAATGGTATAAAACTACTTCTAATGGTTTAAAACTACTTCTACTGGTATAAAACCTTCTAAAACTACTTCTGATGGTGTAAAACCTTCTATAACTACTTCTGAAGGTGTAAAACCTTCTAAAACTACTTCTGATGGTGTAAAACCTTCTATAACTACTTCTGATGGTGTAAAACCTTCTAAAACTACTTCTGATGGTGTAAAACCTTCTATAACTACTTCTGATGGTGTAAAATCTTCTATAACTACTTCTGATGGTGTAAAACCTTCTATAACTACTTCTGATTGGGTAATACCTTCTAAAACTACTTCTGATGGTGTAAAACCTTCTAAAACTACTTCTACTGGTATAAAACCTTCTAAAACTACTTCTGATGGTGTAAAACCTTCTATAACTACTTCTGAAGGTGTAAAACCTTCTATAACTACTTCTGATGGTGTAAAACCTTCTAAAACTACTTCTGAAGGTGTCAAACCTTCTAAAACTACTTCTGAAGGTGTCAAACCTTCTAAAACTACTTCTGATGGTGTAAAACCTTCTATAACTACTTCTGAAGGTGTAAAACCTTCTATAACTACTTCTGATGGTGTAAACCCTTCTATAACTACTTCTGATTGGGTAATACCTTCTAAAACTACTTCTGAAGGTGTAAAACCTTCTAAAACTACTTCTGATGGTGTAAAACCTTCTAAAACTACTTCTGATGGTGTAAAACCTTCTATAACTACTTCTGATGGTGTAAAACCTTCTATAACTACTTCTGAAGGTGTAAAACCTTCTATAACTACTTCTGAAGGTGTAAAACCTTCTATAACTACTTCTGATTGGGTAATACCTTCTAAAACTACTTCTGAAGGTGTAAAACCTTCTAAAACTACTTCTGATGGTGTAAAACCTTCTAAAACTACTTCTAATGGTGTAAAACCTTCTAAAAGTACTTCTGAAGGTGTAAAACCTTCTAAAAGTACTTCTGATGGTGTAAAACCTCGTTACCTGAGCTCCACCTGGGTGTCCAGGGTCTTCAGAACCTTCTGGACCTCCTTCTGTTTCTTCTTCAGCTGGTCGTGCATCACCGATCGAGCCTTAAGGTGCTGCAACACGTCCTTCTCCAGGACCTGGGTACAAGACACACACACACACACACACACACACACACACACACACACACACACACACAGA
>NW_023265927.1:0-1305 GCF_013103735.1 Etheostoma cragini
AACTAGGTTCCGGACCCAGTTCACACTTTGTGTTATGAAAACTGTCTGTTGATCAAGTAATTGTTAGTGATGTTGAATAGTCGCGGAAAAAATAAAGAGATCGACAAAAAAAGTTTAAAAAAAATAGAAAGTAAAAACAGTAAAAAATATTCTAGGGCTGACAATTGGTGCTCTGACAAAATATCGTCACTCTTAGATTTTAGATGCATAATCATGAGTAATGTGGACATAATGACTAAGTGGGGAAAAGGCAAATAATTTAATAATTTCATAATGAACAGAACAGGAAGTTCAGTAAAGTCACTTTCCCCTTTAAATCTATAAAGTCCCTCCAGAAAAACCTGATTGTGGGGGGGGCATTTTCGCCGCATAAATTGCCGATTTCTGTGTAAAATATCGCGAGGTTTGCATGATGTCATAATCTGCATTTTCGTTGCCAAAAAAAGTCCCAAATATCTGAGCAGGAAGATGGAAAAAATGTTGTTTACTTCTCACCGGAGCAAGCCGTTTTCCCCTGTTGCCATGGGAACTTTATGAAGTGACGTAATCACGCAACAAGACAAACACGGTCTCTAGTTCCTCAAACCGGTTTAAATATCAGCGCATGTTTTTAAGATGACGTTTTGGGCTTTTCCGTCCTTAAGGGACAGGACAGGTGAGAACGGGGGGGGGGGGGGCAGGGAATCGAACCCTGGACCTCTTCATGGAGTCAGAGGTGCGCCTCCTCTACCACGGAGCCAACCCGGGTTCTTCATTCTCTTTTTTAAGAAAACGTGACGCAGAATTGAGGATTTTCACAAAAAAATCACAAAAACACTGAAAGGACTGAAAATTATCGGAGTGTCCCGCGTTTTCTTCTTCTTCTTTTTCTTCTTCTATGGTGCGTGAGTTCCGGGAATCGGTCCGAAAGTCGGAACGATCCCACTGAGAACACTTGGTCCGGATGGAGACCACGTCTTCCGAGTGGACCAAATCTTGGTCTTCTGATCCAGACCGGCTCCGGATCCAAACCGAGGACGCCACCGCGGACCCTTACGGGTATCTGTCGGATCGCTGGACTCCTCTGTCCCCTCTTTGAGACACTGAAGGGCCCAATCTCCAGGGTCACGACTGTCTTCAGAGGTTGGACCAGAAGAGGTTTAGCTCCAGAGTCAGACATCTCACTGGTCTACAGAGTCCAAGACAGGATCAGCTGGGAGACTTCTTCTAGACCAGGAATACCTGCACAACAGGGACAGGAAGAAGAACAGGGACAGGACGTAGAACAGGGACAGGACGTAGAACAGGGACAGGAAGAAGAACAGG
>NW_023265928.1:0-1846 GCF_013103735.1 Etheostoma cragini
CACCTGCCGGGACGACGTGGCCCCGCCCCCCCTCCTCCCCCGCAGACACACCCACCCCCCGCCCGGTAACCAGGGCGACGGCCGCCAGCGCAGACGGCGCCGCACCACCTCGCTGCGGGCGGCGGACGGCAACGCCACGGCAACCAGGGCTCAGCCAACCAAGTTCGAGACGCCGCTGGTGGGCGGGGCTAAAGCCAGCAGGTCAGTGATGTAATCTCCTAGAAAACCCATGAACCAATCAGAGCCTTTCTCCTAACCCTTGTGTTGTCCTTCATTAAGGGGACCAGGTTTCTCAGACAGAGTCCGGGGACATTTTCAGCTCAGAAGAGTAAAACCTCCAAAACACGTCATGTTTTTATCTAAAAACTTAAAACGGGGTCACCAGACCTAGACCTGCTCTCATTAGGGTCTGGGTCCCCCCCCCCCCCTCCAGGTCTGGTCCTAGAATCCTAGAATCACCCCTGCTGCTAAAATAGAAAGTCCTAATATTTGATAATGTTGTAATGTTACTGATTATCTGACAGCTTTATTTCTCCAGGTTTGTTTCTGCAGCTCGTTGAGAATCAGAAACAATAAAAACTATCAGATTTAAATATTTTCCTTTGACATTGATTATTAAACGAGATCGCTGCAGTCAGCGTGAGTTAATATGATAATTATCCATCTTGTATTTACGTTCATAAAGTGCTTGTTTAGCTGCTGACAGACTCAGATTAATATTCTCAGATTAATATTCTCAGATTAATATTCTAAGATTAATATTCTCAGATTAATATTCTCAGATTAATATTCTCAGATTAATATTCTCACATTTATATTCTCACATTTATATTCTCAGATTAATATTCTCAGATTAATATTCTCAGATTAATATTCTCAGATTAATATTCTCAGATTAATATTCTCAGATTAATATTCTAAGATTAATATTCTCAGATTAATATTCTCAGATTTATATTCTCAGATTAATATTCTCACATTTATATTCTCACATTTATATTCTCAGATTAATATTCTCAGATTAATATTCTCAGATTAATATTCTCAGATTAATATTCTCAGATTAATATTCTCAGATTAATATTTTAGAGTCTGACAACATTATGAAATGATTTCTAAGGAGGTCGACCTTTCTGTTAAAGATGAAGATCCTTTTTAAACATAAAGTCCACCAGACTCCATGTCAGTAATCTGAGATTTTAGCATCGTGAAATACGGCTTCTTAACCCTCATGTCGTCTTTGGGTCAAGTTGTCCCGTTTTCAGTTCATTTCTGTTTTCTTTGTCACAAAAATAAGCGCCGAAAATCCACAACATTAAAAGACAACACAAGAGACCTCTCCGGGGGTCTGGACCCTGCAGGGGGGGGGCAACTATCGGCTACGTCTGGTCCTTGTCTTGTCCTTCATGTCCTTGTCTTGTCCTTGTCTTGTCCTTGTCTTGTCCTTGTATTATCCTTGTATTGTCCTTGTCTTGTCCTTGTCTTGTCCTTGTCTTGTCCTTGTATTATCCTTGTATTGTCCTTGTCCTTGTCTTGTCCTTGTATTGTCCTTGTCCTTGTCTTGTCCTTGTATTATCCTTGTCTTGTCCTTGTATTGTCCTTGTCCTTGTCTTGTCCTTGTATTGTCCTTGTCTTGTCCTTGTCTTGTCCTTCATGTCCTTGTCTTGTCCTCTATTATCCTTGACTTGTTCTTGTCTTGTCCTTGTCTTGTCCTTGTCTTGTCCTTCATGTCCTTGTCTTGTCCTTGTCTTGTCTTGTCCTTGTATTATCCTTGTCTTGTCCTTGTCTTGTCCTTGTATTGTCCTTGTCTTGTCCTTGTCTTGTCCTTCATGTCCTTGTCTTGTTC
>NW_023265929.1:0-2115 GCF_013103735.1 Etheostoma cragini
CTAGGAAAACCTGTTAAGAGACTTTTATTTTTGCAAGTGTAAAGTTCTAAGTGAATACTTTCTGATGAATGATTGAATGTATCTTTGCTTTTTGGGGGAGGGAAGCAGGAATATCTTGATTTTTGTGGTTTTACCGTCTGAATGTTGAGTCGAGCACACTAGTACCGGACGATTAGCGTTCCAGCTAAAGCGTAACTCGTGTTTTCACAACCTTCTACCCGTGACAGCGTCCTGTCACGGCGGTCAAACCCGTAACGCACTACCCTGGAACTCGTACCACTCGTACGCTAATGCTAACTAGAAGAGATTATGGTGGTTTTTAAGTGGATTTAGTAGATTTTAAAGTAGCTCTGGAGAGAATTAGATCTACGAAAAATAAAACCCACTAACGGTGAAATAATCTTGTTAGCGTTAGCAGCCGGTCACATGGTCTCCAGTTAGCGTTAGCTGCCGGTCACATGGTCTCCAGCTAGCGTTAGCAGCCGGTCACATGGTCTCCAGTTAGCATTAGCTGCAGGTCACATGGTCTCCAGTTAGCATTAGCTGCAGGTCACATGGTCTCCAGTTACCGTTAGCTGCAGGTCACATGGTCTCCAGTTACCGTTAGCTGCCGGTCACATGGTCTCCAGTTAGCGTTAGCTGCCGGTCATATGGTCTCCAGTTAGCGTTAGCTGCCGGTCACATGGTCTCCAGTTACCGTTAGCTGCCGGTCAAATGGTCTCCAGTTAGCGTTAGCTGGCGGTCACATGGTCTCCAGTTACCGTTAGCTGCCGGTCACATGGTCTCCAGTTACCGTTAGCTGCCGGTCAAATGGTCTCCAGTTAGCGTTAGCTGCCGGTCACATGGTCTCCAGTTACCGTTAGCAGCCGGTCACATGGTCTCCAGTTAGCGTTAGCAGCCGGTCACATGGTCTCCAGTTAGCGTTAGCAGCCGGTCACATGGTCTCTAACGGTCCCTCACAGTGAATCCTGCACGGGTCATTAGATTACCGGCGGCTGCTCGCTCTGCCTGCACGCCGCTACGGCTCAGCGGCTAAAAAGCGAGCTAACTGCTAGCAGACACCACTGCGACTAATTGACAACACAAATCCGGTCGTTATATATGTAATTTAACGGCGGTGTGCAAGCACGGTAAGGAACGCTGTACCTAAAATGTGTGAACCTCCCTTACGTTTAGCAACCGAGCTAACTAGCTTTAGAACTGCTCTAGCGTGTTATTCCAGGGGGAAGTAGCTTTTCCGCGTCTAGCTCGAAGGCTAGCTGGGATCTGTGAGTAGTCATCACGTCAACAAGCTTAGTGGTCGCTACGTCGTGGCTCCATTTTGGAGAAATACAGTCCGACTAGTGTGCTCGAGTCCTCGCTTTGTTTCATTTAAAGAGCTCAAAGTATCTGTTGCGCCTGGTTTCCCCACAATTTATTACATAATGCGTAATAAAACACATTACATAATGCGTAATAATACACATAATGCGTAATAATACACATTACATAATGCAAAATAAAACACATTACATAACATGCTTAATAATACACATAATGCGTAATAATACACATTACATAATGCGTAATAAAACACATAATATAACATACGTAATAATACACATAATGCGTAATAATACACATAAAATGCGTAATAATACACATTACATAACATGCGTAATAATACACATATTGCGTAATAATACACATAAAATGCGTAATAATACACATTACATAGACTGTAATCATAAACATTACTTGAAGTTTAAAACACATTACATAATGCATAATACACATTATATGCGTAATAATACACATTACGTAATGTGTAATACACATTACATAATGCGTAATAATACACATTACATAATGCGTAATAATACACATTACATAATGCGTAATACACATATGCGTAATAATACACATTATATGCATAATAATACACATTATATGCGTAATAATACACATTATATGCGTAATAATACACATATGCGTAATAATACACATTACATAACAATCACACAACGAGGGTGAGTTTCTGATTTTGGGGAAATAGATATTTCACGTTAGAACGCCACAACAAAATCAAAATGGCCTCCTATGTGTGAGCGGGAGCACAGTTTGGGGGGGGGGGGG
>NW_023265930.1:0-1550 GCF_013103735.1 Etheostoma cragini
GGTCTAGACCTGCTCTATCTGTAAATTATAGAGAGGTCTAGACCTGCTCTATCTGTAAATTATAGAGAGGTCTAGACCAGCTCTATCTGTAAATTATAGAGAGGTCTAGACCAGCTCTATCTCTAAATTATAGAGAGGTCTAGACCTGCTCTATCTGTAAGTTATAGAGAGGTCTAGACCTGCTCTATCTGTAAGTTATAGAGAGGTCTAGACCTGCTCTATCTGTAGATTATAGAGCGGTCTAGACCTGCTCTATCTGTAGATTATAGAGCGGTCTAGACCTGCTCTACCTGTAGATTATAGAGCGGTCTAGACCTGCTCTATCTGTAAAGTGTCTCGAGATAACTTGTTATGAATCAATACTATGAATTAAAATGAAATGAATTGAAAGGCCATGTATGTCGTGAGATTGACAACAAGTCAAAATGTGTTAATGTGTCTGTCCGCGTCCTATAAGTGAGCTACCAACCAAGTGTAAAAAACGTAAAAATGACGTCACGTGTTCCCAGCGTGTGGTTGTGGCGTGACAACCGGTAAATGGTTCATGTGGTAATCTCCTCAGCGATACCCTAGTTTGAGACTGTGAAGAAACTTGAACTTTTCACATGTGCAAGTTCTTTTGCTCTGAATGCAGCTGCACACCAGCGGCCCAACTTTCATTAAATATCTGTGGCACCTGCTTTCTGGTGGCTGTTTGTTTTCTGGGAAGAAGTCCAAGGTAAGGGAGCCGATTCATCACTTAGAGGAAGATGAACTGCTGGAGCGGAAAGCCACCGAGTCGAGCCAAAAGCGGAGTGAGACGTTCGCTGTGAGCGTTTTTAAGATGAAACAACTTCAAGGTGAGAAGGGATAGCGAGGAGCTGTCAACATCTGGCTGGGTGCTGCTGCCGCACGTTGTATATTTTAGATTTTTATATCAAGGCCTGGCTCACAGTCAGTGTTCAGGTTCATCCGAAAAAAGTGCAGACAAATCAGGTCGTTGCCACACCAAACAGGGAAAGAAACATGTCTTCATGGAGCTGGATTGGTGCACGGAGACATCGGCTGTAGTGTCCAAATGTAGGTATAGGAAAACCTAACTATTAACTGATGATCTCCTAAATCAATATCTGCATCTAATACATCTGCAACTAGTCTCTCCTGATTGAAATGTATCTCTGCGTAGATTCTTTCAGGAAGAACTCCCTCTTAATCAACGCTCTCCTAAATCAATTCAGCTGTCATCATGATGAATGCATGTTTTATCATGCTGGGTAGAACTGTCTCCTATCTGCAGCCAGTCTCTCCTGATTGAAATGTATCTCTGCGTAAAGTCTTCCAGGAAGACCTCACTCTTATGCAACGCTCCACCTAACTCCAATCTTCCTTCTAAACCAATCAGAATCGGCCACAGATGGTAAGGGCCAATCACAGAGTCACAACCGTTCTTTAAATCTGTTTCTCCCTTTGCTATCAGCTGTCGTTGCAGGCAAAGAGTGCTACACTCCACCCCCCCGTCCAGCTCCAGTCCTCTACTCCACCTCCACCCCCCCGTCCACATCCAGTCCTCT
>NW_023265931.1:0-166 GCF_013103735.1 Etheostoma cragini
AGCTTTACCCGTTTGCACAAACATTCATAAACTTTTCAGTTGGTTACTAGTAGTTGCCAGACAAGGGCAAATTGCAAATCATAGTGCGCTGCCTGTGTCTGTGGATCCTCGTGGAGGCAGCTTGATTGATTGACATGCTCCCTTATGTATACCATAACAGAGATCT
>NW_023265931.1:494-759 GCF_013103735.1 Etheostoma cragini
CATCTCCAGAAGGTATTATGGTAGAGTCTTTAAAAGAGCTGCAGAAGATAGACATTTCACTTCTGACAGTTGCAACATCATAAGCAACAGCTGCTTTGTTAAACACCATAGCAGAGGATGGTTTCGATCCATTGACCAATGTGTTATGGGCCCAGCACGCTTCCGCTGCGCCACGCTGCTCTACTTTTAAAGGCAAGGGGCCTTGAAAACACCCAAAGACCAAAACAGCATGCTCCACACATCAACCAAACTACATATTGCACAG
>NW_023265931.1:1066-1311 GCF_013103735.1 Etheostoma cragini
AGAGTATGGAGGCTGAAAGAGGTCAAACCTCCCAGCCATAGTAGTCTAGTGTGCGATCAAAGATGTTATAGCGGACAATATAGATATCTATTGTTTTACAGAGGAGAATGGCATCACAGTTAAAGATTTGGGCCTTTTTTGAGGAAATGTAAATAGTATGTGCTTTGTATGCGTTATAATGTTTATTATGTTTATTTTTGCTCATAGGAGAACTGTTTTAGACACACAAATGTTTGTCTAGCATT
>NW_023265931.1:1533-1695 GCF_013103735.1 Etheostoma cragini
TGTGACCAAGAAACCACCAGCAAAATGACTGATACATCATCAGTTCCGTAATTTTCTTGGATTCCAAATATTTGAATTGAAGTCAGAATCCAATACAATACAACACACGTCTAGCTTCTACATTTCCGCATGAGGCAGCTTCCTCAATTTCTGAGTAACAGG
>NW_023265931.1:1705-1884 GCF_013103735.1 Etheostoma cragini
GATAAGCATACATGCACAGCGCAACCTCAAAAAGCCATAAAGCAAATGCTTTTGGCTTAAAGATCGAGCTGCTGCTCATAAAACAATAGACAGGCGCCAAACGGGAAGAAAGCAGAACGTTTTCAGCAAAACTTCCAAAGGTAACAACCTCTTTCACGACGGCTACTAAATTTAAAGAA
>NW_023265931.1:2000-2215 GCF_013103735.1 Etheostoma cragini
GACAAAAAAAGAGGTGGGGGAGACGGAGATAAGCCTTGACAGAGTAGAGAACTACAGACAAAAGACGTGAAATAGTGCAAAGTGTGACCAGAAGAACTGGAAAAAAATTTGAACTATGAAGGACAAACCTTTCTTAATTAAGCAACATGTCACCCAGAGGCTTTCCCCCTCAGAAACACCAGGGCTAAGACAAGTGGCCAATAGTTTACTTCAAA
>NW_023265932.1:0-5856 GCF_013103735.1 Etheostoma cragini
TTCTACATGTGACGGGTGATATTTCTACATGTGACAGGTGATAGTTCTACATGTGACGGGTGATATTTCTACATGTGACGGGTGATATTTCTGCATGTGACGGGTGATATTTCTACATGTGACAGGTGATATTTCTACATGTGACGGGTGATATTTCTACATGTGAAGGGTGATATTTCTACATGTGATGGGTGATATTTCTACATGTGACAGGCTATATTTCTGCGTGTGACGGGTGATATTTCTGCATGTGACGGGTGATATTCCTACATGTGACAAGTGACAGGTGATATTTCTACATGTGACAGGTGATATTTCTGCATGTGACAGGTGATATTTCTACATGTGATGGGTGATATTCCTACATGTGACAGGCTATATTTCTGCGTGTGACAAGTGATATTTCTACATGGAACGGGTGATAATTCTACATGTGACAGGTGATATTTCTACATGTGACGGGTGATATTTCTGCATGTGACAGGTGATATTTCTACATGTGATGGGTGATATTCCTACATGTGACAGGTGATATTTCTACATGTGACAGGTGATATTTCTGCATGTGACAGGTGATATTTCTACATGTGATGGGTGATATTCCTACATGTGACAAGTGATATTTCTACATGTGACCGGTGATATTTCTACATGTGACATTTCTGCATGTGACAGGTGATATTTCTGCATGTGACAGGTGATAATTCTGCATGTGACAGGTGATATTTCTACATGTGACGGGTGATATTTCTACATGTGACAGGTGATATTTCTACATGTGACATTTCTGCATGTGACAGGTGATATTTCTGCATGTGATATGTGATATTTCTGCATGTGACAGGTGATATTTCTACATGTAACGGGTGATTTTTCTGCATGTGACGGGTGATATTTCTGCATGTGACAGGTGATATTTCTACATGTGACATTTCTGCATGTGACAGGTGATATTTCTGCATGTGACAGGTTATATTTCTTCATGTGACAGGTGATATTTTTACATGTGACGGGTGATATTTTTACATGTGACAGGTGATATTTTTACATGTGACGGGTGATATTTTTACATGTGACAGGTGATATTTCTACATGTGACAGGTGATATTTCTACATGTGACAGGTGATATTTTTACATGTGACGGGTGATATTTTTACATGTGACAGGTGATATTTCTACATGTGACAGGTGATATTTTTACATGTGACGGTTGATATTTTTACATGTGACAGGTGATATTTTTACATGTGACGGTTGATATTTTTACATGTGACAGGTGATATTTTTACATGTGACTGGTGATATTTTTACATGTGACTGGTGATATTATCAACTGACCACAGCAAAACATGAAGACTTGAACCCTCTTGCGTCAAAATTGAAACTTCTTGTAACTTTTTCTTATGCTGCTCTTTTTGACGTTCAACACTACGTAACACTAACTTATTAATTTTAGATTTAGTTATTTTTTGAATTTCTGGTCATTCTGAATAAATTATACCTAATGTTTGAGTTAGAAAAGCAGAAATTAGGAATTATTGAGACTAAAAAAAAGGAATGGATGTTGATGATAATCACAGACTGGAATATGTCAACTTTTACTCCATGCTATTTATATTTAATACGAATACTACTTTATATATACATACATGTAATACTAATACTATTTCAAAACACTTCCATTTGTTTTACAATGCTATAAAATTGAATAAGACGCCCCAAAATTAATGAAAGTAGAGATTTGTACTTGGCAAAGAGCTTTGGGTTTTTCAACCCCCCAAAGTCTCAGACTGTCTGGGTCTCTTTAACGGGGTTTGATGTAATCCGGTCTCTACCAACTAAACACCTTCAGATGTTCCTGAAGATAAAACATTTGATTTTAAATATCAGTTTCCTGAAAGAGATTCAGATCAGACTGTTGAAACTGTTCAACTGTGAAAGGGGGACATTGTTTCCTGGACAGAAACCTTGAGACCTTTCTTTAATATTTAACCATTTCTCCACGAGGGGAAAGTGATCATTCATCATTTTTATTATTTATTAACTTATTATCTCACTTTAATTCAACTGACTGACTCTGCTACAGATCCTGGTCTAGGAGAGGAACATCAGCTGTTTGTCCATCCAGCAAGGATGAGACCAAGACATCAACAAGACCAAAGACTGCGGGGTTGAGACAGACTTTGAGGGGTCAAGACCGAGACGTTGAGGGGTCACGACACAGACTTTGAGGGGTTGAGACCAAGTGTTTGAGGGATTGAGACTGACTTTGAGAACTCAAGACTGAGACTTTGAGGGGTCTAGACCGAGACTTTGGGGAGTTGAGACAGAGAATTTGAGGGGTCGAGAGCTAGACTTTAGGGGGTCAAGACTGAGACTTTGAGGGGTCAAGACTGAGACTTTGGGATGGAGACCGAGGCTTTGAGGGGTTGAGACTGAGACTTCGAGGGGTCAATACTGAGACTTCGAGCGGTCGAGACTGAGACTTTGGGGGTTCGAGCAGGTTTGAGATTTGAACATGAAACCAATGTTTTTTTTATTCCAGTTTGAGGGAAGACGAAGAAAATAGATTATAGAGTCATCAGAGACATTACTATCTCTATCTATCCGTCTATCCATCTATCCATCTATCCATCTATCTATCTCTTCTCTAACAGATTTACAAAAATACTCTGATTCAGTTTAGACTTCAAGTTTCTACGTACAACAACAAGGTCCATCAGCCAGACCAGTCCGATCTATATATATATATTATGTTTTAATCTCTGTGCATCGTGTACAACCAGAGATCCAAGACAGCGTTAGCCTAGCTTAGCACAAGGTTAGATGAAACAGATGCATCATGGGACGTCAAGCTCTATTGCACATCTTTAAAGTATTATTTACAGTGTTCTCCACTTCTATGGGATTTTAAAACAAAGAAAAACATTTTAACTTCAGTTCATCCCGGGGGGGGGGGGGGGGGGGGGGGGGGGGGGGGGGGGGGGGGGGGGGATGGTAGAGTCCAGAAACAGAGTCAGGGTCCCTCTGAACTGTGACACAGAACTGCTATAATAATAATAATAATAATATTATTCCATAGATGAGTGGTTATTACAGCGCATCATCACATCCTTCAATCACAACGGAGCTCTTCCTTCATTCATTCATACGCCTTATTAATTTGTCTTGAACAAAGAAAAGGATCTCTAATTATCTAATTATATCTCCTTATCTCTAATTATCTCAAATTATCTCAAATTATCTCAAATTATCTCTAATTATCTAATTAGTGATGTGTGTGGAAAAAGCGATAAGACACTAGAAGAAAGATCGTAAGTGCCAAAACGATGTAACATTTGGGGGCAGGGTCAGATTATATAACATTTTGGGCCTGACCAGACGATGTAACATTTGGGGGCGTGGTCTGATAATGTAATTTGTGGGGGCGTGGTCAGATTATGTAAAATACGGGGGTGGGGCCTTAATGTGTAACATTTGATCACCTTTTAGCCATTTTGGAGAAGGTCTCTGCAGCTACCCATGATGCTTTGCTCCAGCAAATAACCCTAACCCTGAAAGTCTCTGCAGCTACCCATGATGCTTTGCTCCAGCAAATGACCCTAGCCCTAAAATTCTCTGCAGCTACCCATGATGCTTTGCTGCTCCTGTGTCAACAGTCCTCGCTGACCTTCTCGGCGAGGACTTCCTGGAAGGTGGAGAGCTGCTTCATCTGCTCCGTCTGCATCGAGTGTCTCCGCATCAGCTTCTTCTTTGTCTTGAAGTCGGGGCCACGCTTGGGCGAGGCGGGTGCCACCGGGACCAGGATCTTTCCGCCTGTGGCGGCGTGGCTGGGCGAGGCGCGGATGTCAGGGATTGGTCTCTGCGGGTTGATGTTGAGCGGCGGCAGGAAGCCCGGCCGCGTGTGGGAGATGTGGTCCAACAGGAGCGTCCCGGAGCCACGGCGCTCCAGCAGCCCCGGGGGACGCCGCCGCATGGCGAGGGGCGACACCGAGGCCGGGATGTTCTCCAGAGACTCCCGAGACGAGCCGGGCAGCAGGCACAGCGGGGACGCATTGTACCTGCAGGGAAACATAGTTTTATTTTATTAAGACTACCGGACTAGTAATAAGTATCAATAAGAGATATGCTGCTCTATACACGCTAAAAGTAGTGATTATTTACATGGAGTCTGGTGGAGATATGCTGCTCTATACACACTAAAAGTAATGATTATTTACAAGGAGTCTGATGGAGATATGCTGCTCTATACACACTAAAAGTAATGATTATTTACATGGAGTCTGGTGGAGATATGCTGCTCTATACACACTAAAAGTAGTGATTATTTACATGGAGTCTGGTGGAGATATGCTGCTCTATACACGCTAAAAGTAGTGATTATTTACATGGAGTCTGGTGGACTGACTCTTTTGATCGTACCTCTTGCGCTCCACAGACATGCGTCCAGAGTCCGGGGACCCGGGGATGGAGTCTGGTCCGAGGTGCGTGTCCGACTCGTAGTGCTCCATGCGGGTCAGCTTGGGGTGCGTGAGGCGGGTGGCGGCGTTCTCCTGCGTCTCCGGTGCCGTGTTCCTGCGGTACAGGATCTGGTGCTGCTTGTCGGCCCAGGAGGCACCAGCGAGGGAGGCGTAGTCCTCGGACCCCGACCGGTCCATGAGGGGCGAGCAGGGGTCGTGCGTCTCAATGCTGTGTCGCCGTGACAACAGAGGCCTCCCCGGCAGCTCGGCGATGGAGAGACCGTTAATCTCGGCGATGGTCTGGCTCAGTCCAGTGGTCTGGCTCAGTCCGGTACCAATGGTCTGGTTCTGACTGGCGCCGATGGTCTGGCTAAGTCCGGAACCCCACTCCAGCGTGACGCCGGTCAGCACCGATGGAGCCACCAGGCCCCAGGGCTCCGAGTTCAGACGCTTCAGGAGCTTCCGCGGCGGCGGTCGAGCCGACGGCGGCGGTAACGCCGAGCTGACCGCAAAGCTAAAGTTATCGGCCCCGTCCTGGTGTTTCGCTGGCGCCGGCGACTCGGTGCCGATCTTCACGTCGGACGGCGACATGCACGGCGGCGGCGGCGGTGGCCTCTCGGCGGCGGAGGGCGAGGGCGGGGAGTTGAGGTACTGGCGGGTCTTCTTGGTGCCGGACGGCGAGGTGTCGCTGGTGATGATGATGACCTCCTGGCCCCGGGACTTGCATGCGTCCAGCAGCGCCTGCAACGCCGCACGGTCGCCCGTGTCGAGGGCGTGCACCAGCGCCGAGGCGCCGGCGTAGTCCTTCAGGCTCGGGTCGGCACCGTTCTGCAGCAGCAGCAGCACCACGTCCGGCCCCGCCCCCCCCGCCACCGCGTGCATCAGCGCCGTGCGCCCACACTTATCTGGGATGTTCGGGTCGGCGCCTTTCTCCAGCAGGTACCTGCACAGGAAGTAGTATTATCCTGGGGTTCCACTTCCTATTACACTCCTGGGCACTAACCTGTCTGTCTCAGACCCGTCTGTCTCTGACCTTTCCGCCTCTCTAACCCGTCTGTCTCTGACCTGTCTGTCTCTCTAATCCGTCTGTCTCTAACCCGTCTGTCTCTGACCTGTCTGTCTCTCAGACCTGTCTGTCTCTAACCCATCTGTCTCTGACCTGTCTGTCTCAGACCCGTCTGTCTCTAACCCATCTGTCTCTGACCTGTCTGTCTCTGACCTGTCTGTCTCTCTAACCCGTCTTTCTCTCTGACCCGTCTGTCTCTGACCTGTCTGTCTCTGACCTGTCTGTCTCTCTGACCCGTCTGTCTCTGACCCGTCTGTCTCTCTGACCTGTCTGTCTCTGACCCGTCTGTCTCTCTGACCTGTCTGTCTCTCTGACCTGTCTGTCTCTGA
>NW_023265933.1:740-1484 GCF_013103735.1 Etheostoma cragini
GTGTGTGTGTGTGTGTGTGTGTGTGTGTGTGTGTGTGTGTGTGTGTGTGTAGGCCTATGTTTGTGTGTTTGTGTGTGTGTGTGTAATCAATCTGCAGACTCACATCATCTTATTTTAATCTCTGTGAAATCCTGATTTTCTTTGTCTTTTTCTCCGGATCGCAGAGTCTGGCTTTAATAGTTCCATGTATGTATACATCTATGTTTGATATAGCCTATATATATTTGGCTAATTTTCAACTGTAGACTTCGTTACCCAGCATGCATTTCTTCATGGGGGAAGAAACCAAAATAACCCCACACAGGAAGGACGGGGATTTGAACCCACAACCTTCCACCTGCTGGGAGGCAGAGGTGCTGCGGTGCAGGTCGGCTACTCACAGGGAGGTGAAGGCTCCGGGACAGGAAGTGGTCAGCGTGTTCCGGGAAGTCAACAGGAAGTGGTCACCGTGTTCCGGGAAGTCAACAGGAAGTGGTCACCGTGTTCCGGGAAGTCAACAGGAAGTGGTCACCGTGTTCTGGGAAGTCAACAGGAAGTGGTCACCGTGTTCCAGGAAGCAAACAGGAAGTCGGCGGCGGGGGTGGACCCCCTCAGACGTCCTGCAGCGACACAAAAAACACAAAAGACATGTTATTACACGTTAATAACAACGCATTGGGACAGGTGTGTGACTCGTTGTTGCTAGGCAACTGGCTCTTACTACAGCCGTCAGACCCTCCTCCACAGAGCTGGGGGGGGGGGGGG
>NW_023265934.1:0-12400 GCF_013103735.1 Etheostoma cragini
GGCGGGAAGCAGCTGAAACACACACATCACAGACAGTTAGTGAGCTACATGTGCAGCAGATAGACAGACAGACAGACAAACAGAGACACACACACAAACACACACATTATACATACGTCTTTGCCAGAGGCAGGCTGCTGAGGAGCCACTGGTCCTGGTCTTTCCAGTGGCTGCTCAGTGGAGGGGTGAGAGGAAGGGGGGCCAACGGCTGGTGGGGCGTCCCTGGACGTGCCTGACAAAACATTTAAACGTTAACATGGTGCATTACACACGCATTTCAAGGGTATTCACATCAAAATGTATACTTACAGGTAGAGTCAACCTCGGCTGCAGCTGCGAGCAGTTCCACGTCTGATAAGTCTGAGGAGGAGCCGCCTGGTAAGGAATAAAAAGAGAACATGCACCGATGAAGCACTGATGAATGTATTATGCGGAGGAAATCCCGGGCGGCGTTGTAGACGGTGCTGTTACCTGGTCGTGTGAGGATGTGTGTGGGCTCTGGTGCGGTCTTGGGCTCCTTGTCCCGGGCCAGCACGTACATCCTCAGGGCCTCCATCCTGGACCCATTCATGACTGTTTTCTGCCGCAGCCGCTGCACAAAGCTGTAGTAGAGCAAAGCAAATAAACAAAACATTTAATCAACAGACAAACACACATACACAGACGCTTACACACACACACTCAAAAACACACACAGTGCTCACCTTTTACTCTCTTTGTCCTGCGCGTTGTACAGGGACTTGTAAGTGCGGTGCGAGTGCACACCAAACCCCACCAGCGTGTCGTCCAGCCCCCCTGCAGACTGGGTGCCCTCACACAACCTACCCCTGGCAACAGCTGTCACCATGGGTGGGTACAGCCTGGCATAGGAGGCAAGGGCATCCTTATTTTGCATGAGGGGGGTCTTCGTGGCGTCCCCTCCCTCTCTCTCCTTCTGGTGGGACGCCAGGATGGTCACAGCGTAGCCCACGTCGTTGCTGAGCAACCACTGCATAGTTTGGCCGCGGTATTTTCCAAACTGCAGCTCACTTTCAGCCAGCACCGCCTGGTCCGAGCTGATGCCCTTCTGTAGAGCTCTAGCCCTCTCCTCGGCTTCGACCACATCGCACCTCTTCACCTGCCAGCCACTGGCAGAGGCCTGCTGGCGGGATTTGGTGAGTGCCTCTGCAGCTGCAGAGGGGCGAAGGGTGAGCTCAGAGGATGAGGGCTCAAAGTTGAAAAGAGGATGAAAAGACATTTTCTGTAAGACAAGAAAAGACAACAGTACATTGTTATACACTTCACTGACTATTTACACTGTTGATGCACATTACCTGTTAATAACAGGTCAATATCAATGTTAATGTCAGGATATCAGCCCATTAGTACTGTCAATGACAATGTAAATATTATGATATCAGCCCATTAGTACTGTCAATGAAAACGTTAACATAATGATATCAGCCCATCAGTTTTTACAACAGCTGGACAGTGGCTTAATGACCCCTGCCCCCAGCCTTCATCACATTGGGCGTTTCTCAACACCAAGTAAGCAAAGAAACAGGCACACAAACGGACACCTACAAGAGATAATCAGCTGTCGGCCGTGGCCCTCTGCTCCGATAGCCACTGCTCTGGGCTCTTCCCGCTGTTGGCTATTGAGCAGAAGCGCTTTCCGTTTCTGCTGGCATGCCCATATTCATTTGTTTTTGGCATGCCACACAGCTGGCAGGTGTAGGCCTTCCTTTCATGGAAAGGCCAGCCCTTCCTCCTGGCCTTTGCCTCCGCCAGGGCCCTCTTTTTATTGCGCCACTTTGTTGTGCGGGGGACCCTGGGCTGAGCCTCCTTCTTCCTCATGTCCCTGAGGAAGTCCTCCACCGAGCGACCCGAGGCAGTGGCGCAGAAGTTAATGCCCTTGTGTGTTGTGTGGCCTGATGACCGGCGCCTGGGCTTTCCACATTTGGAGCAAGGGTAAGACTTAGGGGGTTTTCGCATTTTCTGTTTGTCCTTACCCCTGCTCTTGGCTGCAGCCACTGCCTCAGCCCTCTTCTTCCTCCGGTACTTTGTGGACCTGGGGAGCTCCTCTCCCTCAGGGACAGGAGGGTAGTCCTTCACCCGCATCATGGTGCTGGGCCGCTGTTTCCTGGCTGCGCAAGACAATGTACAAAAAGCAGCGTTTGTATCAGATGAGCCGGTGCCACTGAGCGGGCAGCAGAGTAATGTGAAGAAGAAGAACCCTAACCCACATTTCTCTGTACTCACGTTTGGTTTTCTTCCACTTCTTGACCTGATCTTCAGCGACCCAGCGCTTCTTCTGGCTGGGAGTGGTACACGGATTCTGCATGTACACATTAATGAAGAAGGGGCGGGGTTACTTTGCTATGCATGTGGACGTTTAACATTGACACTATGGATGTATTTAGTTAAACTACTATACAATAAGGTATTTTATTAACCATCTCGGCATATTACTCCTACCTTTCCTGTCTTCCTAGTCTGACTCGGACCAGGCAGTTCAGAGTCAGAAGAGATGACCACCACAGAGTCATCTTCACTCTCCGTGCCAGAGGAGATGATGATGATGGCTGCGGTGGGTACAGGAGTCTGCATGGGAACACATACAAGTAAAAATTAAAAAAATCTAAATATGTAGGTTATCCAGGAATCTATTGACGGGACCCTTCGCTATGTGTTTGAAGGTCCAGCAGTGTAATTACCCGACTTGGCTGGTCCGAGTGGAAATCAGTGGTGGACAAAACAGTCCTCCTCCTCCTCTTCCTCCTGCTCCTCCTGCTCCTAGTCCTCCTGACTGGAGAGTCAGCCGGACTAGGGGTCTGTGTGGACATAGCACAAAGCTAAGTTATACATTTGAGTGACACAATGTTACAGAATATTAAGATATTTGATACTACAACTCTACCTGCTCTCTTTTGATATTAGCCTTGGTCTCCTCGGCATCCTCCAGAGCCTCGGCTGTCCAGCGCGCTACCTGGCTGGGTGTGGGACTGGGAGCCTACATTGACACAAACACACACACACACAAATGTGAAAGAGGGGGGTTACTTTTGTTTCTTTGCTATGTGTTTAAAGGTCCAGCAGTGCAGAGAGGATCAGCGTATGAAACTAACCTCTTCTTTCTTTGCAGTGTAAGGGACCCTCTGCTTGGGTGGAGGAGATCCCAGGGGCTGCTACTTCACAGCCTCGCTCCTCTCCCTCTCCATCCTTCTCCGTCTCCTGGCTGTGGAAGGGGGAACAGAGACTGGAAGAAATGTGGCATGGGATGAGGCAGTGGGCAGAGGAGTGGGATTTGAAAGTCTTGGAGATATGTGGGGACTGGCAGGAACAACCTGTGGTGAGGCATTGGGCAGAGGGGCGGGCATAATGCAACGAAGGTTCTGACAGAAACGGGCTGGGGTTGAGGCGGTGGTGGCCGAATGAAATATTGGAGGGGAAGCAGTTGTGGTGGAGGCTGGAGGCTGCTGGAGGCAGACAGCTTCAGCCCAAATATTTTGTAGGGCAGCCACAGGCAGAAGGGCCGCTGAAAGAAGGCCGCTGGGGATGCAGGAGGCTGGGTCCAGCTCAGGCCCGGTCCGGGGGGATGGTACCAGAGCCTGAGGTCCTTCTGGAGCACAGGCTTGCCAGAAGGAGCCCTGATGAATAGGGCCCGACTCAGCCACTCATGCTGCTCGCTAGGGAGACCCTGCTTCCAGGCCTCTGGAAGACACAACTATAAAACAAAACACACACAAAAAGTATGACAATAAGTGATACTGGTTACAATAATTTCTTCATGTCATGTTAAATGTGCTATCTCTTTAAGAAGGGCTGGAGTTGACAGAGATAGGACAGTTACCTGGGAACAAGCTTCCTGCTGCTGTAACCGGGGGGCTGCCAAAGGCCACCGAGAGGCAGGGGGATCCTGGGGAGGTGCGGGGGGATCCTGGGGAGGTGCAGGAGTAGAAGCTGAAGACCCACTGGAGACTGCAGGGGGCAAACACAAAAGTTAGAATCTCTAAAAGTCTGAAGACTTATCATGCAATCAATGTTAATTATGTTGTAATTCACTATTATTAATTAGATGTAATTGACAGCATTGTGGATTGACAGCATTGCATTAGTGATGATCAGATGGTACCACGAACTAAAAGAAGCTAAGCAGCAGCGGTAGCGGCTGTGTTAGGATTACTAGTTCAGGTTAGGAATGAAGAAAGGAGCAGATGATGTAGTGAGGCAGACAGACGTTGTGTCAGCACACATGAGGCAGACAGGAATGGAATGAATACTAAGATGGGTTATGAAGCAGTGCAGCTATTTTACTACACATAAAGAGAGCAGCTACCCCCGGACGAGACACATCACACCAACCCTTACAACTTTACCTTCTCCAACAGAACAGCTTCCTGGTAAAGCTTCAAAATACATTCACACAAAAACAGTTAGGATAAACTGGAAAACAAGCAGGAAAGTCAAATAATACTTGTCTTTGCAATATTTGACATACAAGTACCTGGGTTAGCCATCTCAAAGTCTGTGATAGCCTCTACCAGTAGGGCATCATCCTCTTCCCCACTTTCAGAGGAGTCTGGAGAGAGACACACACACACACACACAGATATTATATTATCTCTCTCTCTTAATGTGTTATAAAAAGTTTTGAGCAATAGTACCTAAAATGACTACTTTTGTGGACAGCGATTGCTGCACGGTGGTGGCTGGAGACTTCTTGGCCAAATACCGCTTAAAGTCAGCCAGTTTGGTGCCAGCATCAGAAGAAGCCCCCTTCAACCACAGCTTGTAGCTGATGAGAAACAAAGACATAAGGTTACAGAGATACTAGCACTTACATTAGACTTTATATAGATTATACTTTAATTGCCTTATTACAGCTGCATTTTATACAAGAAAAGCCAAACATACACACAAATAACAAACAATGAGCAGAAGCTAAATGTAATGTGGCATCAAATAAAGGTGTTGTAAAGAACATTTACATATGTACACATATACAATTTAACACAAGCATCATTTTACAGTTCACCTGAGGAGCTCTGGGACAGTGGAGTCATACAGCTCCTTGTATGTAAGAGCTGCATGCTTCCCAAAGCCCACCAGCCGGGAGTCTTCCTCCTGTGGAGCCACAAGCGAGCCTTCGCCTATCCTCCTCCTCCTGATGGCCGACACCACCTCTGGAAACAGGCCCCCGTATTGGTCCAGGGCCTCTTTGTTTGCCATGTGGGGGCTCTCCAGGCTCACCCCACTCGCCCTCTCCTTACGGTGAGCAGCCAAAACCATCACTGCAAACCCCAGGTCGTTTGAGAGGAGCCAGTGGAATGTTTGACTCCGGTACTGGCTAAACTGGAGCTGACTCTGGCTGAGCACCAGTCGGGGGTCCGTGGGGTCACCACCACCCTCCAGCACAACAGCCTGGGCATCTGCCTCCACTTTTTCTTTACTGGCCATTTTACTCTTAGGCCTCTCCTTGCTCGCCTTAGCTACACGGGTGGCATCCACTGAACACTTCAGCATCAGCTCTGTGGAGCCAGGGACCCACCGGAATGCTGGTTTGTAATCCATAATCGAACATTTGTACATCAGAGGCGCAAAAAACTCTTTAATGCTCCCAACATGTTCGAACCGCCAACCTCAAAAGCTTGAAAAAAGCCCACAAATTCCTTTCACCCCTCCAGCAGTAAAACAGAGAAGAATGAACAATAAGCTCAATTGAAGCCACAGAAGGTATTTTTGTGCATTGTATTTAGCTTACACGTCAATCGAACTCTAACTTTGAATTCAAATATTTGGTATTCAAGAAAATTCCGCAACTGATGATGTATCGGTCATTTTGATGGTGGTTTCTTGGTCACAGCAACAAGCTTGATCATTGACATACAGTTGCACGCCACCTATCACAAAAGGAAAGAAAGGAAGAGGGGGAAGAAGGGGAAGAAAAAAGAAAGAAGAAAAGAGAGAAAAAGAGGAAAAATTGAAGACATGAAGGTATTTTACCCCCCCCCATGAACAGTTAAAGAATTTTTTTGATGTTTTTAAATTTTGTGGTTAAGCCAGGGCTGGGATTTGAATCGTCAACCTGTGGAACATTAAGTCTACCGCCAGTCTAGGCATTTTACTGCCCCCTACTGTCTTTTAAAATGAACATTTCTTTAGTTATTTAATAGTCCACAAGGCAGATATTCCATCAGTTTCTTTATTTTAGTCCAGTTTTCCAGTTTAAAAACTGTTTTTTGCCTTATTTGGAAATCACTTTCCAGAATTTGGGGTATTCCCCAATGGGGTATTATAAATAGTGACACAATAAATAATAATTGCAAATAAACAATCATTGTTAAGTTCTTCTTCACACCTTACAGAAAGGCTTAGTTTTGATCTGATTGCAAAGATTGTTTGGCATCTTTTATGAATGAAAATTGATACACTGTATTATTTATTCCTACCTTCCTGAAGTGAAAAGCATCCTACATGTAACTGTTACTGCACTTCAGAGAACACACAGTGCACCTGAGTGTCTCTGTCACCATCAGGTAATACCTGTTGATGTCCAGGACCTCCTGAGCCCCCTTGTGGACACTGTAGCCCAACAGCTGCTTCGCACACTCAGGGCAGTTTACCCTCACCTTCCACAGGTGGTAGGGCATCCACACCATCAGCCGATGGGTGAAAAAGCAATCTGGTGTCGGTGTCTGTTGGTATATGAGTGCTGGGACAGGGGGTTCATACCACAGCTTCAAATCTTGCCGCAGTTGGCCAGAGTGGAAAATGGTGTTAGAAATCCACCTCTGGTCTTGGATGGGGATGTTTTTCCGCATCTGTCCTGGCAACCAGAAAGAAGCTGCAGCCTCAGCAGTAGCTGGGTGAACTCCTCCAGGTTCACCCTGTTAAGAAGACCACAACAAATTATTAGCACAACTTACACAACAGCCTGGCCAATGAACAGACACTGCTGTTCTTACACAGGCTTCTGCCATGTTGGTGTTCACAGCAGGGTTTGAGGTCCTCACAGAGAATGAAGAGCGACTGGGAGCCCTCACAGAAGACAAGGCATGGCTCGGGGTCCTCACAGAGGATAGAGAAGGGCCGGGAGTCCCCACAGAACACGGGGCATGGCTCGGGGTCCTTCATATATATATATATGAAATATGAGTTATTTAATAAATTAATCACCATTGACAAACTTGGAGGGGGGCGCAGGAAGGAGGCTGAGTGGTGGGCTGCTAAAGCAACAGCATTGTGATGCTTGATGTAACAGCAACAGCATTGCAGCAGACATGAGATGTGAGATTAATTATAATGATACATTATTTAAAAGAATATAACCTTAGTGCAGTGAAATCCACAATTACAGGCCACTGACCTTCCAAACAGAGTGGTCTGTCCACGAGCCTGCATGGGACATTTCTCAATCTGAAACAATCACAACCCTGTTTAGACCGGCGTATACAGTAATTTGTTTTATTCATAGTATCTGCACTATTTTATGGTATAGTTTTTGAAGTTATCATTATTTATTGCTATATTTTACCTTATGATAGAGATCATGCCACTTCCGCTGCTTAGGGGCTGGTCTGTGGCCTCCAGAAGGCCAAACCCTGAGCCGGCAGGCGCCCTCAACCTTGCCATCCACTCTCCTTCCCCCATGGACTTGTGGCTTTTAGGCTTATTGCTCATCTAAAGGCAACATGAATATGGACAACAATAAACAATGAGCCTCCTTTGTACAATACAATGTGACACTACAGCACAAACACACACCTACTATGACAGCTGCATTATCAAATAACTTTTAAATGGGTAGTAATCTACCTAGATGATTAGCATAGAGTAGGCTATGTCATAGCAAGATAGTTACATATTGTGGGCAAAAGGGCAAAAGTGTAAACTGCATCACTTTTTTGAGGGTAAAAATTTAGTCGAGAAAAGCTTGTATTTTCAAGTGTTAGTACGGAGGTTAAAGGATGGCTTTCGTTGACGGCAGGATTTGAACCTGTGAGGGGAGAACCCAATGGATTTCAAGTCCATTGCCTTAACCACTCGGCCACGACAACCAGAAAAGCAGCACTCTACCTATTTGGAGTATTACTTATAACCTATTCCAATCCAGGATCTTTTATTTGTATAGCACATTTCAGCCATAAGGCAATTCAAAGTGCTTCACACAAAAATAGTTAAAAAAGAGCTAAAAAAATAAAAACTGATAAAACACAAAAACAAAAGTTGCAGTGCAGTATACATTAAACATTAGAGAAATGAACAACCATTTAAAGAAAAGCAACATCAAAAAGAAAGGTCTTCAGCCTTCAGTGTTCTGAATCAGCTGCAGCTGTCTGATAGATTTTTTTTTTAGGGAGACCTGTAAAGACCCCGTTACAGCAGTCAAGTCTACTGAAGATGAAAGCATGGACAAGTTTTTCCAAATCCTGTTGACACATAAGTCCTTTAACCCTTGATATATTCTTAAGGTGATAATACGCTAACTTTGTAATTGTCTTAATGTGGCTGTTAAAATTCAGGTAAGAGTCCATGACTACACCAAGATTTCTGACTTTGTCTGTTGTTTTTAACATTGTTGTTTGAAGCTGAGCGCAGACTTTTAATCGTTCCTCTTTTGCTCCAAAAACATCCACCTCAGTTTTTCCTTCATTTAATTTCAGAAAGTTCTGGAACATCCAGCCGTTAATTTGTTCAATGCACTTAGTCAGTTTTTGTATTGGACTATAGTCCCCTGGCGATACGGTAATGTAAATTTGTGTGTCGTCTGCATAACTATGGTAACTTATTTTGTTGTTTTCCATAATCTGAGCCAGTGGAAGCATATTAAGAACCAGTATTAATACAAAGAAAGAACTGGAGCAATTGGAACTCTGGAACTCTGTCAGGCTTATTTATGTAGACTGAAAATTGTTCTATGTCCTATAATGCTGCAGGCCGACGTTGTAGGGCCTAGTGGTTGTGAAAGCATAGTGGGAACCCTGAATATAAACTGTTGACAGTATAAGCTAGCCAGGAGTCAAACCTAGAATCTTCTGGTCCGTAGGAAGACGCTTTATCCATTGCGCCACTAGCCCTACGTTTAGCATTGGCGATAGCTACATTCTCACACGATTGTATGCAAACAGTGGTGATCTTTGATGGCAAGTGTATAGAAGGCCAGTTAAACGTTTGTTACAGTCCAAAATTTGGGGACTCTTGCAGGACCTTTAGGCTAAGCTGTCCAGTTTCTATAAATCTAAAGTAAAGCAGAAGATGTAGTAATTCAAAGAAACAACAGAAAAGTAGCTTCTCACAGGTGCCTTGACCCAGATTCCTACCGAGGTTGCTGCAGCCACCGCAGCGCAGAGTACCAAGCACTATAAGATCACGACCATTTGGTATTGAAATCGCTGCGTTGTTGTGATAGCATAATTGGAAATCAGATCCACAATTATTCCTCTATTTTCTAGGTTTCTCTAACTGATGAGTAACAACTGACAATTCCAGGGATAGTTTATCTAGTACTGTTGATTCTAAAAAAAAACAAAAGAGAAAGCTTGATGATAGCTGTGCTTGAGTTAATTTGAAGGATTAAGAGCTGTTTTAGCACATGTTGAAAAGATATTTACGCATCATTTGGCTCCTCATATGTGTAAATTTACTGTGATAGACAATTTCTAGAGGAGTAAACTTGGAAATGAGGATCAAGTAATTTAATAGCTAAAGAACAGAACAAACTATCCAGGAGTCAACCCTAACATCTTGTTATCTGTAGTCAGACGCATTACCCATTGCCCCACTAGCCCTACGTTCAGAGAGCATTGGGAGTACCTGGCTTCTCACACCATTCTATGCAAACAGTGTTGATCTTTGTCGGCAAGTGTACAGAAAGCCAGTCAAATCTTTGTTGTAGTCCAACATGTGGGGCCTCCTGCAGGACCTTTACCCTAAGCTGTCCAGTTTCTATCAATGTAAAATGAAGCAGAGGATGGAACAATTTGGAGGCATAACAGAGAACTAGCTTTACAAAGCTGCCGTGACCCGGATACAACGCAGAGTACTAACCACTATATGATCACGGCCACTTGATAACAGTAGGGCCTTGTTGTTGTGAAAGCATGGTGGGAACTCTGAATATCAACTATACTGATATTTTCCCGCTTTCCCTGATTGTTGACTATTCAATTCAATTCAATTTTATTTATAGTATCAATTCATAACAAGAGTTATCTCAAGACACTTTACAGATAGACCACACTCCATAATTTACAAGGACCCAACAGTTCTAGTAGTCTCCTCCAGAGCAAGCAACAGTGCAAAAGTGGCGAGGAAAAACTTCCTTTAAGGCTAACAAATGAAATTTTCATGGATGGGTTATCTAGCACTGCTGATTCTGTCCTTCATGGACACATTTGTTTTTCGAGGAAAAATGATTAGCAAGCAAAAACAGGAAAAAAACAGCAAGAGCTTGATTACTGTTGTATTTGAGTGACCGTGAGAAGCTTAGATGAATTTACACACATGTTGAAACGATAATTACTCATCATTTGGTTCTTTATAGATGTACATTTTCTTTGCAGAATTTGTCCAGGGGGTGAAGTTGGAAATGACAAACAAGGGATTTAGTAACTATACAGCACTACGAGCTAGCCAGGAGCCTAACCTAGAATCCTCTGAGCCGTAGTCAGACGCGTTATCCATTGTGCCACTAGCCCTACGTTTAAGATGCCAATATTTACATTCTCACACCAATGTATGCAGACAGTGGTGATCTTTGTTAGCAAGGGTATAGATGGCCAGTCACAAACGCCAGCCCACTCCTTCTCATTGGTGCTGATCATCCACATCTCATCACCCCTATAGAGCCAGTGAAGCTCGGTCCACCAAGTGGTTCAGACATCTGGTAGGGATGCCTCTCCATGGATTATATCTCCAACCTAGCTTGGGAACGCCTCACAATCCCCAAGTCGCTCGGAAAAGGGAAGTTTGGGGGCCCCTGCTGGAGCTGCTCAACAAAGATAGATGGATGGTGGGAACCCTGGTCACTAGCTCAATATATTCTTGCATGAAAGCCATACCTGTAGGAGGCGCTGTAGCTTATGGTTAAAGCGCCTGTCTTGTAAACAGGAGATCCTGGGTCCAAATCCCAGCAATGCCTAATTGTCACTCAACACTTATGTTATCTGCACTACAAAGACTTTCTATATTTGTTTTTGCTATAGTGATTAACAAGCATTATTTAATTTTACCCAGTTGTGGCCTTTTGAGGGCCAATAAATATCAAAAGGGAAATGGATTGAACCCATTTTTTAAAGCTTTTAAACCTTGTTTTGTTGGGGCTGAACGTGGCCCCGGTGTACACCAGGACCCTGTGACATCACTGTCGGGTGGGGTTTCAGGTGCATGGGATGCTGACTGAGGTCAGAGGTCAAATAAACATGAACTTTACTAGCCAAGGCACTTTGGGCACTGACTGCCTGATTTTAACATCTTTGATGCTGCTGCAATAAAAATTAATACTTTTATTATTTGATATTAGTTGACTATATTGGGATATGCAGCTGAAGGAAGAATCTCTATGCCTTTGCATTTTGGATGCTTTTCTGTTGTTTAGATATGGCTACATTCACATAAAGTATCCAAAGAGCACAATATTGCACTGCACTCTGTTCAGCTGTTTACACCAACTTCCTTGTGGCCACACATCCAGGTTCATCCTCAGAGGTGATGATGACACGCCGACAGAGGTAATCTCTCCATCAACAAGGTGCTGCTGGGATTTGAACCCAGGATCTCCTGTTTACTAGACAGGCCCTTTAACCAACTAAGCCCCAGCACCTCCACAAGTAGCAAGCCTGTTAAGTCTTAATTTGTCTTTTACCTTGTATAAGCTAAACATACAGTGTACTGACTGGCAGTATTGGGAGTAACGGGTCAGCTCGCCTAGGCTTGGCGGATCAATCCCATCCACTAGATAGTCTGCAGAAGATGTATAAGTACCTGGCAGGTCTCTCCCTTCAGCAGTTTGACAACGCCAGCCCACTCCTTCTCATTGCCTCATTTCTGGCAGCCATATTTGATGAGAATGGCCAAGCAACCAAAGGAGCGTATGTGAAGTAGGTAAGGGAATGTGCTGTTGAAAGTCAGTGGGCAAATGTGTGCTGATGATTGTGTCAATTATCTCATCACCCCCCCCCAAGCTACACCACCACAACAAACAAAACAAAAACAACATCCCCAATATCAAACCTACACCTCCAGTGGAGACTGCAACCTGAACGCAGCACCTTGGACCGCTCAGCCATCCTGACTGAATAATCCAACGTCTAGTAGGATCTCTCACAGAAATAATAATATTGTAGGTCAACTATGTCATGATATAGTAGGTTCTCATTCCTCCAGGTCATAGTTATCAAAGGAAGGTTTTCCTATTGTC